>NC_133617.1:193460316-193740316 GCF_048593235.1 Sminthopsis crassicaudata
CTTTGTTAGCATACATCTCTTGGTATCTGTTTCCCCCGCCCCCTTTAAATTATTTCCCTTTTTTATTATAGCTTCTAGAAGATTTAGATTTCTTGGACCTAAGATTTCTTTTGTATTTTTATGGGATTTTGTATCTTGTACTGTACATATAACAAAACTTCTCTGGGAATTGGATCATGGGAAAATTCCTTCCAGAGATTGACAATCCTGCTTAGTTTCGTAAATAATGAAACTATGCTTAGAGACACCACTTTCCTGATTAGGAAAAAAAACCCACCAGCAACTAATGTGTATCTATTAGATGAGTCCTGAACTGATGCCAACATGACTCTTCCTTAGTAACCTTTAGATGATATCTTGTTCAACTAGAGATCACTCTGTAAACAGGCAGAATTATATGGAGTCAATTTAGGGTTACTCTCCACAATTCTTGTGATTCTATTTCCCAAGTGACTTACCTCTAAACTACTGTAATATGCTGCCTGCCTCTGATAGGCATGAAGCTTAGTCTCTTCAGAATTTGGCAGTACTTCTGGATCTTGTCATGAAAAAAAATGTTATTGAAATTTAATTTGTATCTCCACACCCCTGGATTTCAGAAAACAAATTAGACCTTCCCAATGAAGAAAAAAGAAATTTAATAATAAAGTGAAAAAGTTCAGTAATTCTCACCCTTTTACTCTGGGACACTAGAACAGGATAATGAATAAATTAATGAACAAATGAAAAATTATTGGTAAGTACTTACCATAGGAGAGGTGCTATGTTAAGCATTTTGGACATAGAGAAAACAAAAGAGTATCTGCCTCATATTCTAGTTTTGCCTTTATATTTTAATAGGGAAAGATAGAATGTATTGAGGATTTTGGACAGGGAGGATTGTTGCATGATCTAGAAAGTGAGAGGGATAGTGAGGGAAGTTAAAAGGGATTGATTAACATGCAAAAGTAGTGTTGCTGCAATAGTAATGTTGATTTGATAACTTCTCCCAGAAGGGAAAAATGGGTGAGGGAAGAGTAGTAGTATAGTGTAGCAAGGTATGAACAACTTGGTGGAAGATGACCAGCATGCATTGTGGTCAGGAATGAACAAAACATTTTGGGAAGAGTCTTTTTTTTGGAGGGGAAGGGAGGAGTGGAATGTAACCAAGAGGCTACTTGAAACAAAATTGGTTGAATAAAAAGATACCAATCTTGCAAAAGGAATTATACATATATAAGTATATGTGTGTATATGTACATAATACATATAGAACATACATTCTAAATTTATAAAAAGATACTTGGATATATGAAAATGAAATGTAAAGTGAATAGAGACTTTATCAAATGCAAAAAAATTCCTAAGACTTCACTTAATGTAAATCTATTATTTCTTATACAAAAAAACAATAACACTGGAATACATTAATGAATCATATGCAAACACATACATATACACATACATAGATTAATATATACATATTTGATTTTTATATCAACCCTGTCAGTTAGATAAAACAGTTCCTTTTTTGTAGAAAAGGAAACAAGATTGCAGAAATTAAGAATACAACCACATAATTGGTAAATTTCAGACAGGATCTGATTGTAGATCTTTCCTGAGTGCAAGCTCAGTACTAATTCCATATATCACAGGCTGATTTAAAAAATAATAACAACAAAAACAGGAAGAATATAATATTTTTGTTATTTATTATTTATCATTATTTTATTCATTTTTTTCCTTTGCTTTGTTTTTTTCATCTTCCTCCTAAATATAGTGTTTGTGACATATCATTTCTTTTGGACAGCTCTAATTGTTAGAAAACTGTTATTTACATCTAGCTAGAATCTGATTGCAACTTTCTCTCATTGTTTCAATTTATGCCTTCCACAGAGAAAGAGAATGAAATCAATCCTCTCATATGAAAACTCTTCAAATATTTAAAAATGAAAATAATATTCCCCTTTACCATTTTTTTCTTTGGAATACTTTTTTTCCTATTACAAGTAAAAATGATATTTATGTTTTAAAAAAATTTTGCATTCCAAGTACTTTCTCTCTCACACACACAAAGCTCCTTTAAATATTTTATACCTTAAGGTACTTTTTCTTTTCTTTTTTATTTCTTACTTTTTTGAGGGGAATAACTTTGGAATACAGATCTGGTAGTAGTATTGGTGGTTCTAAGGGTATACAGAGTTTATTAGCCCTTTGGGCATAGCTTTAGCATTCCAATTTTCCCATTTCCCCTTGAACATCTATTATTTTTCTTTTGCCATATTAAACAAGGTAGATATTACTCAGAGTTTTTCAAACATGCATTTCTTTAATTAATAATTATTTATAATAAAAAAAATAAGTTGAAGACTCATACTGTTATGAGAGCAATCTACTAGTGGCTGCCGGAGATCTAATTCTGACCAGCAGAATAGATCCCTTCATGTGAGAAGATGATACAGGGAGACTGAGAGGTAGTTGCATCTACCTCTTCCTTACTTATGCACCTCTTCCTTCTTTCCTCTTGCAGCCAATTGGTTTCATTCCCAATTCCCAAGCAACATCTGCTTCAATAAAGATAAAGACTGATTTTTAATTTCTTAAAGTATGTGATGATTCACAGCTGTGGGGGCTTTTGGAGAACTGACCCACCTTTAGTGGTGCAGTCCCTTTCAACTTTTTACAGGCTTTCTGGGTTTCACACTTAGGTATGGTCCTTAGCATAACACTAGGAAACAAAAGAACTGAACAAGTAGCTATACAATATGTAGGACAAAAATATATTTGGGAAATCAAAGTCAAAGTTTAAGTCATTGGTTTTCCATAAATTCTTAATTTTCTAAGCTAAATATTGCATTAAAGGACCTAATTGGAAGAGAAGAAAATAAGAATTTTTATAGTATTTACTATATACTAGACATTGTGATAAGTGCTTTTAGAAATATGTTATTTGATTCTTATGACAATACTAGGAGGTAAGTTCTATTAGTATGCCCATTTTACTTTCTTTGAAGAAACTGAGATGGATGACAAATAAGTAATTTGCTCAAGGTCACATAATAAATAAGGCCACAAATGAACTTAGGTATTATTAACTACAGGTCTAGTGCTCTGTCCCACATCACTATTTCAGAGAAAATAATCAAAGAAAATTTTCCTCACTTCTCTCATGGGTGACAATTTATTAGTAGAGAGAATACACAGGGCACCAGCAAGGAGAAATTCTAACTTTGACTCACTTAGATATCTTGCTGTAAAACTATAGATTTAAAAGTTTTCAAACTTTATTAATGGAGTATAAAGTAATATGAAAAAATAAAATCAACCAGACTAATATTAGGATTCTCAACAACAACAACAAAAAAAAACAAAAACAAGAACAAAACTCAAATTTCAACAATTCCAAAAGTTCACTTTACACAAAACTTTCTCTCTCTCTCTCTCTCTCTCTCTCTCTCTCTCTCTCTCTCTCTCTCTCTCTCACACACACACACACACACACACACACACACATATAAAGGTTAAATTATTAAGTTGAAAATCATGACGCCTTAATTTATTACATGAGATTAATTTTTAACATAAATGTAAGGTTCTACTTATGGGTTAAAAATTAATTGGACAAATGGAGAATGAATAAAATCTAACTATAGAACAATTTCTGAGAGATGAGTGACTCTCTCAGTTCCATTTTGCAGCACATGAAGAGGGGCTGAAGAAGCAGATGATAGTACTAAACTAGGGCTAGGTTTGATTAAGGGATTAGTGAGCCTAGGACAAAAGGACAAGAAATTGAAAAGAAAGAAGCAGTACAGAATTGAATGGATTAGTTTTAAAGTAAAGACTGGGAAGGGGAGAAAATGATAAAAGCAAAATTATTAACTCTCAGAAAGTACTGAAGAGTGAAAGTATAGTAGATTAATATGAAGCAATGACTAGATTTAGGAGAAGGAAGGCATAGGAAGAGATGAAATGAGAAGAGGTGGTCAAATAAGGGGCTTTCCCCATTTATAATGAAATATTAACAATAAAAGTAAAGTCATTTAACTTGTAGTTTTCAAAAATCACAACAGGATAGACTGTTAGGCTAGATCAAATAAAATGAATCATAATAGGAATAAATGAAAAGTCATGTTTCAGTTTCCAAAAAAGAAAATCTTCCCAAGGACAAGTTAAAGACAAAATGTCTAACAAGTGATTTTGAAAAAGATGAAGGCTTTACTGTATTATAAGGCCAATTTAATTCAACAATATGATATGGTTAAGAGTGATGAGTTTTCTTTAGTCATAGTAATTGTATTATAGCATCTACTTAATCTTAAGACTACTACTTAGGGCCAGTTAGGTGGTGTAGTGGATAGAGCACCAGCCCTGAAGTCAGGAGGGCTTGAGTTCAAATCTGGTCTCAGACACTTAACACTTCCTAGGTGTGTGACCCTGGGCAAGGCACTTAACCATAATTGCCTTAGCAAAAAAAAAAAAAAAAAAAAAAAAAAAAAAAAATGCTGCTTAAAGAGATAGTGTTTTATGTCAGTAAGAATAGTGGAAGACCAATGAAATAAAAATGTCTTAAAATAATGAACTAAATATTATTTTAAAAAAATGAAATCTTAAACAGCCAGTTGAAAATCTGTAATATATCTGATTTCAACATATAGTACAGGCTGGAAAACAAGTTCATAGGTGATGGACTAAAGATAAGGATATTTAAGAAGGCAACCCCAACCTTTTAAGGTAGATAACATGGGAAAGGGCCAATCATGCCATCCCATAAAATGTCTGTTATTCCATTGTCAGAACATAGATTACAGGTCTGGTGCACATTGTTATTTATTAGATTGGCACAGTTATTTTTATCCTAGTTATGAATGCATAAAATACTCAACCCCATGCAAGATGCAAGAAGGGATAATTCTTACTCTCAAGAAGCTTACATCTCAAAGAGAAATAATGTAAAGAAGTGAATAGTCTCATAATCAAGTGAACACACATCCCAACTGTGCATAATAGTTTGAGTTTCTAATTAGATCATTTAAACATACAGTCAATGCAACCAGGATGTGAGATGTGGTTGAGTTAATGTTACAATTAGAACATTGGCATTTGCATTTACAGACTTTTTGCGTTTAAATTTGTAACCTTAACTTTGCATTAACAAGTTTTTATGTTTAATTTCTTCTCCATTTTTTGAAATAACAGAAAGAAACAGACAGTGCTTAATAGGGTTTGCATTTAAATGGCCTATGTAGGCTGTGAAGTTACCACCTCATTGAGTTGAATAGATTGAGGAAGGAAAAATTCACACTTTTGCTGCTGTTGCTTTTGTACAGCTGGAGATAGTTTTCTGCCAAGCTACATTAACAGAAGCAGATTGGATTTTGTTGTGATGTCTGGAGTTTGTGATGGAAAGAGATAAGGACTTAATTTTTCAAAGGAAATTTTAGGTTTGACAGAAGTGGAGAATAGAACAAAGATTATTGAGAAGTCTTTAAAATGGACATTATTTCTAGTTTTTCATCCCCTTCATCCCAGTCTCTTCTACAGAGATTTCTTCCTTTGAATTGTGTTCATCTAATTGGACAGGAATGGAATGTTGTGAAGTTAAAAGAATAATAGTTATCATGGTATGAAGGAAAGGATAGTTTCCTAGAACACTGGAGTTACTACAATGATATAGGACTTCTCTTTTTGGCCTTTTCTAAAACTCTCAATGACTTACCCATTTACACTAACCATTATGATTCCTTTTGCCTCTGATATTTCTTCATCTTCTACCACCATAAAATCTAGCCATGGGTTTAATATTAATATTAGCAAAAGTGAAGGTCAATTGGATTGATACAAAGTAGGGAGCCAAATAAAATAAGCAAAAACTTCTGGGTAAACTTTCTTTGTGTCTATACCACTCTGCCTCTGCTTTGGTTATAATTGGGACTGTCTTAAAGAGAGAGTACAACCAGAAGTAATTCCTTCTTCTCATGATCCTAGCAGGATTTTGAAGAGATTTAAGGGAAAATGTGTGGGCGTATAGGGGGAGAGGCAGCAGAGGGGAATGACTTAAAGAAGAGGAGAAATGTATGGAAGGGTATGCATAATATTCAAAGTTATATATTAAAGTATATAGTTCTATTTTTCGGAGGAAATTCAATAACCTGAGGTGTTTGTCAAATTTATTGAATGGATAGAAGTTGAAAAGAAACTTGATACTGAGGAAATTTTTCTAATGATTTAGAAATGAAATATTTCTAACTAGAAATGAGAAATTTTAGAACTATTCAAGTGGAATGGAGGTAGTGAGCTCCTTTTCAGTGGA
Organism: Sminthopsis crassicaudata; assembly: GCF_048593235.1. Lineage (NCBI taxonomy): Eukaryota > Metazoa > Chordata > Mammalia > Dasyuromorphia > Dasyuridae > Sminthopsis > Sminthopsis crassicaudata. The sequence goes on from NC_133617.1 coordinate 193,466,609, forward strand.
CATTTTAAAATGGAGGTTCATAAGAGCTCTTGGAACATATATGGACTATCAGACATGTTAAAATAGACAAATGATTCCCTTCCAAATCTAAAATTCTCTGGCTCTGATTTGTATAGAGAAGGATTAGTTAATGAACATAAGCTAATGATACATGCTTATAAAAAATGTATATTAGTTAATGTAAATTAATGAAAGAAAGCTATGCATGTTTGTTTTAGGCAAGACCTATGATTTCATCTTGATAAGGAGCACTAGGTAAAGAAACTCCTTCCACAGATGAACAGTATTGTAGAGCATATTTAGTAGCTAATCTACACCTTTAATCAGATGGTTTGAGTTGTTCAAATTCATGGCAGCCCAGAATTTCCCATACTCTAGAATGGGATTAAAATGTAACTAAAATAAATACAAATGTAATACAATATAGATGATGTTAACTTGTGTTTTTCTAAATCAATATTAACTCCGAAGAGATCTATTTCTATCTGATTTTGACAACACTTGTCTAGGGCATAGAGAATAACTTGGCCAGGATCAAAGAGCTAGTATGTGTGAGCAGCATATGACATCATAATTGCCTCATATATATAATAAATGAATGATTCAATACTTCAAAAGATTAACGATAGTACAAAAATGTTTATTGCCTTCATCAAATAGGCAACCCATGACTTATTTGACAGTCTTCTGATAATGATGATATTTAGGCTAATCTTTAGCTAAGAAAATCACATAACTTTTTGTTAATTCTGCATCTAAAGTCATCACCATTTATGAGGTCCATGACTGCTCAATCTCCTGCAATCTCTATATGTAGGTTTTACTACTGTGCCACAATTCCCTTTTATTTCCTGACCCAGTTTCCCTAAATTGTGCTGCCTCAGTTCCTAATTGTAAAGCTCAATCCTGCAACACCACTCTTCCTTCTTAATCATCAGAATGTTTGATAGGATAAAGATCTTATATCTTAGACATCTTTAGAATATCAGGTACCTCTCTCTCTCTAGTGCCTCCCCCCATTATTTCATCCCCATCCCAGGTGCCTCCCCTCATTATTTCCATAGCTTTCTTGATACATCTACCTAGCAATAAAATGGTAGGACCCATTTCTCAGTTTCTAGATGTGGTAATTTTTAACAACTTATTCTCATAAAAGAAAAAAAAATACACATAGTGTTTTATTGTGTGAAATCCTGATAGGGGTGAGGGAGAAAAGCTTTAATCATGTGTGTTTCCCGTCCTAGTAACCATTTTGATAAGTATAGAATGATTGGACTTTCTTAGAAATAACCTCTGGAATCCTATGAGGAGGGACAAATCTAGTAAATAACTCACCATTCTCAAATCACTGACATTTTAAGTACAACAAATGAATAAAAGTGATAAGTTACTGAGAAGAAAGAAAACTAAATCAAAATTCTAAAGATTATGGCATGGGGGGAAAAACCCTTTATATTCTAAAATTTCTACCCTAGGGCCTAGGCTGTCCTGATTAGTAAATTCCTTAAATGCTTCACTCTAGATAGGGAGCCTCAGTCATTTTTTGTTTCACACCCTGCAGCCCTCTTCTTATCATCCTCCCCTTACTCTATAACAGGGAAACTCCTACAGGACAGCTCTGAGGGCACAACAAATTAATAATGATTTTGCTACAGAAAAGAGTATGTCAATCAACTCCAATATGGCTCTGCTCACTAATGCTGGGACTTTCCAAACCAAAACACCCTTTCCAAAAGGAAATGTAAACATGTAAATGTTCTTTGGTTGGTCAGTTGTTGGACCAAATTGGATTTACAAATGGTGTTTTTTTCCAAATGCAGTGAGCAAGCACTTTTGTGGACAAGACCATTTGTCCATTTATCTCTTATACAAAGTATAGATTTGATAATTACAAATAAACATTTTTTCAAACTTTAAAATTTTTAATTTTTTCATTAAAATTAGACAAATACCCTATATTTAAGTAATATTTCCAAAGCATTTTATTCTAAGCACCAGAAGTCAGTGACGTGAGATAAAACATTCCTGGTATTGTAAGGATGAGATGAAAGACTCAGGCTTTACCTGAAGAAGAGTAGCCTTAGCAGAGTTATAATATAAGTTTATTTAAAGTACCATAATACAGTGAATCTTGAAGTTTTTCTTTCATTGCTTTTATGAATATAGGGAAGCCTTATATATTTAAATTTCTTGACCTAAGTTTAGAAAGACCAATATCCTCCATTGTATCCTGGACCATAACCAGTCATATAAACCTTTGTACTTTGATAACTCTGGAGCAGAGAGTGAGGTTGATGACTTTGTGCAGCTCAATCTCATTTAAATGCAATTGATGTGCAAATCTAGATATTACCCTTATGATATTATTGGTATTTTTTGAGAAAGAAAGATGAATAAAAACAAGATTTTAAATGAGAGAGTTGGACCAAATGTAAATTACTAAGCTCTTTCAGCTATAAACCTATAAACCCTAAAAAGTCAAGTAAGTCTCAGTTTCCTGTGTAGTTGGGTAGGTAGAGGTTGGACTCAATCATCTTTAAGTCCCTTTTAATTTAAAGTCCATGATCCTATAATCCTGCAATGTCATCCTTGATTTCAAAAGCAATGGGTAGAAGAGTGATTAAATTTGTTGAGTTTGGTTTTAGAAGGCAAAGTTTAGAGCAACATATGGAAATTCTATTAGTAGCAAATTAGTCTCAATATTAGGGAAACTTTCTAATAAATTTGTTTAAAAGTGGAAGCAGTTTCCTCAGAAAGCAATGGACTTTCCAACTCTGGAGGTCTTTAAGAACTCTTCAAAAGATTAGATATTATGGAAATAATAATTTCAAAATTAATTAATTATTTTAAATACATATTGCTTTATGAATCATGTTGGAAGAGAAAAATCAGAGCAAAAGGAAAAAAAATATGGGAGAGATAAAAATAAAAACAGAAAAAAGAAGTGAACATAGCATATATTCATTCACATTCAGTCTCCTTAGTTCTTTTTCTGGATGCAGATGTCATTTTCCATCCAAAGTCTATTGGGATTGCTTTAGATCACTGAACTACTGAGAAGGACCATGTCTCTCATAGTTCATCACTGCACATTCTCATTGTTATTGTATATAATGTATTCCTGGTTCTGTTTGTTTTGCTCAGCATAAGTTCATTTAAATCTTTCCAGGTTTTTCTATAATTAGTTTGTCCATCATTTTTTATAGAACAATAATATTTCATTACCTTCATGTATCACAACTTGTTCAGCCATAACTTAACTGATGGATATCTGCTCATTTTCCACTTCTTTCCTACCATGAAAAGAGCTGCTACAAATATTTTTGCACAAGTGGGCCCTTGTCCCTCCTTTATGATTTTCTTGAGATACAGATCAGTAGAGGCACAGTTTAAAGTCCTTTGAGCATAGTTTATGGAGAGAATTCTTTTACAGGGTTTGGTTGGAATAGGTGAACTTTGAGACCTCTTCCTACTCAGTGATTATGTGACCCTTGCCCAGATCTGACTTGGCACTCTTCTCCTCACCAAGTGCTGCTTTCAGTTAACCTCTCCTTCAACATTTCAGGGATTAGCTCCCACTTGGAGCAGATGAAAAACATGATTAATGCAATTAGGCAGGGGAATTAATTCTTGAAGTTAATAATTTTTACTTCTTTCTGATGTCACATTGCTGGTTCTCTTGTTTGTTTTTTTCCTAACTTTCCTATGTATTTTGTCCTCCTGATTTCTGATCACCTAGCTAAACCCTATTTGGTCACATAAATCAAAATTACCTAGCCTCCTAGTTCCCCTTCACTTTTCCTAAACTAATTAATTTATCTAATGATGATGACATCCTTCTCTAGATCTTGGTGTTTATTTTTTCTCCTAGATCTTACTCTAGCTTGTTTTGCTTCTTATCTGATTCTGGGACAGCTTGTTTTTCATGGTACAGATTATCAAAAGGACTCCTGAAAAACTATTTTGTGATTTAAATATGTCTAGATATTGTCTAAAACTGTATAAACCAACAACTTAGGTTATTCTGCATTTCCCCCCAGTTTATATACTATTACATATGTAGAACTGAAAAAGACCTTAGAAACTGTTATTTCAAAGTTTCTCATTATACTGATGTGGAAATCAGGTTAAGAAACTTGCCTTGATAACAGACTAAATTGAAGACAGAGCTGAGAGTAGACTCTAGTCTAGTCCTCTTGATTTAAGACAATGAAATGCAGTTAAATATAATAGAACACTAGACTTGAAAATAAGAGACATGAATCTTATTCCTAGATCTACTCTAGATCTTTATTAGTTGGGAATGGAATGATCACAGAAACTCTCAGAACCTCAATTTCTTCATTTTTAAAAAAGATGATGCATATATATATATATATATATATATATATATATATATATGTAATATATATATATATTTTTTTTCTTTTTTTTTTTTCTTCTGCCTCATAAAGTTCCTAAGAGGTAAAATAATTGTTGAACTGGCATGCAAATGAATCATTAGTGTCTCCATTATTCCTTGTATATCCTGTGAAGCTCAAAATCCAAGACATTTTTTTTCTACCATGAAGAGTAAGATGTTCTCTATGGCCACAACAGAGACAAGAAGAGCAAAGAAGAGAAGGGAAGGGCAAAGAAGGGAAGGGAAGGATAAAAGGAAGGGAAGAGAAAGGCAATAGGAAACCTTCAGTATGTTATATATGTCTCTGTTAAGTCCCTTGATCTTAGAGTATGTGTCACCTTATATCCAGAGCAGTCATACTTGATGACAAATCTCAACTCAGTATTTGTTTTACTACTGATTTCAAACTCCTCTTTCTAGCACAGTGGTATTCAAATGACTAAAGAAAACTTTAATTGAAAAACCGTTAACTGAAAAGTTGAGCAATGGCTGAATGTGTCAAATGGTCTAGATAGCCTCTATACAAACCTTTATATTGGATGAAGGCAAAATTACTTTCCCCTTTCCCTTACCTAAACCAGCTTGATTAGAACCTCAGATAGGCAGCATTATACTATATGGACGGACTAATATACTATATATTTAGTGTATACATATTCATATATTTATGTACTAATTACTATATATTATATATTTTTATAAACACATCTGTATACATCCATATTGAGAGAAAGAGAAAGAGCCAGAGAGAGAGAATAGAGAGTATATACATATATGCAGTTATGACAAGGAGTGAAAAAGGGAGAAGAAAAAAGAAGAGGCATAACTGGCTTATGAAAGACAAAGTAATTTTTTTCTTCTGTTTTCTCAATTTAATTAATTAAAAATATTATTAAGCACACAAAAGAAAATATATTATGCCCTAAGACTTACAAATATAAAACTGAAGCAGTTTCTGCCCTCAAGGGACTTACATTCTATTTTTCATCCTATGAAAGAAGGTAGACCACTTCAAGGATGAGTGAACAATTCAACAACAATTTGGATGAATGGATATATAATCTAAAGCTGGAATTATGAGAATGATATACACTTCTTAGGAAGGAGTTGGCAAGATTTAGTCAAAGATATTCTTTCAGAAATTAATGTAATTCTGGGTGAATTGGCCTTAAATAATCTTGTTCATTTCAATTTATTTTTTTATCAGTTCAGCACAGATTATTAGGCACAGAAATCACATGAAATCACTATTGCTGCAAGGACATCACAGTTAAGATACTAATTATAATTAACAGATATAATGTATGATAGTATTAAGTGATCACTGAGGTCCAACTACCTCTTGTACATGTGTATCCATTTGACTCTTAACTCACTTTTAAAAGTTCCAACTGAATAATCACTATCAGAAATATTATAATTTGATGTATAAATATTTTGTGAAATCCTAAATTAGTAGTTAATGTGAAATAATGTGACTGACATGTGGAGACACCTTCTACAATGTGGCAGATCTCCTGTTAAATTATCCGTGGTATTGGGAACTCGCAGGTCGTTGACTATCCCAATTTAATTTGGGCAGTACAGGACATTTCTAATAATTAATACTGTAATAACACTTAATGATCTGCACTCATGCAATCTGAAAATCCAGCTAATGGTGCAGTTTTTAGTGATTGCACAAACAGCAAGTTTTAAATGTGTCAAACGCTGCTATTTCAGCATCATGATGCCATGCAGGAGACCCTGCCTGTGGGGCTCTCACTGACCCAGACCCTAGAGTAGACATTGATATGACAGAAGCAAAGACTGAGTCTCAAGGGAGGTGCTGCTTATTTGGAATTGGTCTAAAGAAGAAAAAAATTTGAAGGAAACCTACTTGTACTTCCTTCCAGATGGGAGATACGTTTAAGAGCTGTATGATAGTCACTGGAGAAGGAGCAAAGAAATTGGAAAGGAAGGGAGGGATTGAAAAGAAGACTATTTTACAAATTTTATTAGAAGAGAATTATTATTTTTGGAGACCTTTCTGGCACATAATGTTATAATTTCTTAGTCCCATTCTTTGAAAATCTTACTTTTGTGTCACACACTTAGAACTCAGAAGAAAATTCAATATCAAGTCTTTTCTTAGAAGAGGCATATGCTAGATCTGAAGTCACTTTTCCCAATTTATGTTTCCCCTCTTGAATCAGAGTTGTTACTTGGATGGGAAAAAAGGGAAGGCCAATTAAATTGTCTCCTATCAATGATTGCCATAACTTCATAATATAGTAAAGTTTTAAAAAGTTAGCTATATACAAATACATTAAGTGGATTAAGGGATTGCCCCATCAAGATTGGATTTATTTTTCTAACTCAGATTATTCTTTCTTTAAATAATCTTACATAATAGTATAAAGACTTAAAATAATTGTTATATAATTATGTAATATATTATAATAAATGAATCTTTAAATAATTAGAATTTTGTTCATTCAGAAAGATGTGACTTAAAGAAGTTTTCAGATTTAAGATTTAAATGATTAATGAAGCAAAAATTTAAAGAGAGAGAAAATCATAGAAGCAATACTCAAATATTCATATCATTTGAAACCACTTTTTAATATTTGCTTCTTTTAGCTCTACTCTATCTATAGGCTTAATTAGATGATTAATTGAAGACCCCCCCCTGAAATTCTAATCACTATTAGTTGATTCATTATGATTTTATAAAGAATAATGATTATTAGTAATTCATATATTCATCTAATAATAATAGGTGTAAGAATAAGCAATGCATTAATCCATACTTTATATAAATCATATAATTAGCTTCAGACTTTAATATAATATTCATTATTTGTTTGCCAGCTATGGTAACTTGTATAACTGTAATAATGTTGATGGATAACTCTATTCTCTTCTGACCAAGTTCCATGAGAGAAAAGGAAACCTATTTCTCAAACCAAGCATACATAGTGCCATGATACAGATGCTACCCTCAATCTACCAGATAAATCTACCAATTTATCATTGGAGCATATGTATATTTTGTACCAACTCTTCTTGCCTATCCTAAGGAATAGCCCATCCATCTTATGATTGCCTAATCAGTGAAGATATTTCTTGCTTCCCCAATTCATGACCTCATTTTTGCTTCTATGTTAACCAATAAAATTATATATTTTGTATAGGTACTTCAGAATGTTTAGGTAATAAATCTGGTATCAAACTTTATAAAAATAGGGTCTTGAAAAGAGGGGACATCTCAGACCTTGAGGTCTAAAGTCTACTTCATTAGAGGGAGTCAGTTCTCTTTAATAAATTGCTTTAATCTGTTTCAGTTTCTCTTTTAGTAATTTGTAGAGGGGCTCAGATAGTGGGGGAATTCTGGGTAAGGTATAAGACCCTTCAGCCCAGAGGGAACCTGTTATGGGCCAGAACTCTGAACTTGAAACAAAGGATTCTTACAAGATACTAAGTCAGTGGAATTGATAGAGACAATAGTTATCTAATTTAACATGGCTCAGTATTATTGATTTAATACTACAAGGAGATGTTAGGAGACAGAACTTGAAACATGTTACTAAGTGGAATTGAGGAGACAATGTTAAATCTAGTTTAGCAATAATTTAATCCTACAATAAATGATGGTTTCCTAGTGATGTAATGATTTGTGTATACTCAGTGTGGAACATATAAGGAAGACTCTCTCAAGGCCAGAAAAGGACAAGCTCACTAGAAGCTCTCAGAGGCTGAGACAGATTTATTCCATCATCCACCTTTGTTGTGGCTGGAAGCTGAAGCACAAACTTTTGGAGTTGGGGAGATTCAAAGCCAGAAAAGGCAGGTGGAAGCTCAAGCTCTCGGAACCAAGGAGAGAGATTGGCCTCCAGAAAAACTAGCTGAGCCCCAAGTGAAGGAGACCAGACTTTGAAGGAGACAGTAAAGGATTTGGACTTTAACACCTGGCTGCATTCATGTGGTGATTACTGAACTAAAATGAAAGATGCTCCCAGAGACCCTAAGAAAACCTCAACAGAGAACATTACAGGAACCTGCTGACAATCTCTTGTTTGGCTCCCCATTTCCCTTTGGTGCTATCACCCTTCCTAAGAAGTCAAGGAGGATGTGACCATCTGTGTTCTGTTTGAAGTAAGGGATATTTACAGCAGGATGCTTATAGATTACACATGCACAGTGTGCTGTGGTAATGTAATGCTACTATAGTTATCACTTGCACAGTGTGCTGTGGTTTTGTGGTGATGTAATGGTTCTATAGTTAGCCCATGCTCAGTGTGCTTTAGTGATGTAATCATACTAAGATATTTAGGGGCTGAGAGGACTTGAAATAAAAGGATTCCATCTTTGGCCATCCTTGTGGGTCTCCTGCCTTCATCACTCCTCCACTAATACTAAGGATTCGGGCTGGTCCTGAGATCCTCCAGAGAGCTAGTGTGGATGATATATTTTGGCACCTCAGCTTGAGGGCTCTAGAAAGCATAGTACATTTTGGCACCCCAATTTGGGGGATTCTAGAAAGCACACTACAGTAATTTGTCTTCACATATCTTAGGTTATGTAAGCTAGACAAACGAGCTTTCTCATAGGTTTTTCCCCTAGATACACAGAATTTTTTATGTTTTCATGAAAGTCGTAGCAAATTGAACTGTTTTAATATCACTGTGTAATAAAGTAAACTTATAGAAATACATGAAGAAGAGGCCAAGAACAAAGGATGTAGGTAAAATGGAGTCTGTATGATTGAATGGCTATGTATACAAATTATATATATATATATACAACATATAAATCTTTGAGTAGTTCCTAAGATGGAAAAATTCAAATGCTGTGTAAACTGATTATATGAAAAGTGAACTTTTTCAGTTATAATTGATTCTAAACACACATACACACACATGCATACCTGCATATATGTATGTGTAATCTCATCAATGTAGGAAGCTCCAAATGTGGAATGACCAGAAATGCAGGTAAGGCTCTGTTCTTAGAGAATTGCCTGAACACTCTGAGAGGATAATTGACTTCCCAAGAACTACAAAGCAAGGATTCCAATATTCCTTCTTGACCCTATGGTCATTGTCTAACATTTTTGAATGTTTTATCTTCCCCCTTTTTTGTTCTTTATTCTTTTACCCTTGTCACAAATGTGCATATTCATATGTATTCTCTCTGTCTCTGTCTCTTTGTCTCACTCAGTTTGTCTTTCTCTGTCTTTATCTTTCTTTCTTTCTCTCTGTCTCTCTCTGTTGTTCAGTCATTCAGTTTTATCTGACTTCATGACTCCTTTGGGCATTTTATTGGCAAATGATTTGACATTTCCTTCTCTAGTGGATTTGGGAAACAGGTTAAGTGACTTGTCCAGGGTTACACACTTAGTAAGTGTCTGAGGACACATTCGAACTCAATTTGTTCTAATTCCATGTCCAGCTATCTATCCACTGAGTCACTTGGCTTGCCTACATATATATATATATATATATACTTACATGCAGGCATACATACATATATACATGCATTAAATATAAATATGAAAACAAGAGAAGAACAATAGTTGTCATTTGTAAAATAATTTAAGTTTCCAAAGTATATCAGTTGCCTGATTTGTGTCTTACTTCAAACTGTGAGGTGGATATAATAGGTATTAGATATCATAGGCATTTTATAGCTAACAAAACCACGGTTCAGAAAGGTTAAGTGATTTTTTCAGACAAAAAAAAGACGTGAACTTAGTGAGACTTGGACTGGAGTATACTCTGTGGAATATTGAGCTTGTAGGTCCTAGTTTAGTATATGTCCTTGTGGAGTTTGAGTTTGAGACCTGTGTGGTACTCCAATCTGCTCCTCCTGTATATGTTTCAGAGTTAGGATTTAAATCTTGTACTTTTTTATTTAAAGCCCAATACATTGTCCATTATACAATGTTGGAATGACATCTGTTAAGGGAAGAAAAAGAAATTACACTTCTTCTCATTGATCAGTGTGTATATAATATGGCAGATCTTTCAAATTATAAATTAAAGAAAAGGAAAAGCATTTCTCAAAAACTAATTATCAATTAGTCCCACCATTATCATGATGAGAGTATAAGGGTTATTTGGGAATTTTGCCCTATAAGAATAAGATAAGTAGTTGGAGAGTGGGCTCTGGACCACAGAAACAGCCTTCAAGAATTTGTGGGGAAAGCTGCTGTTGATTGTTCTATCCAAGAGTATTTTTTTTTTCTGATTATACATGTATAACCTATACCAATTTGCTTACTGTACTGGGGAGAGGAGAGAGAAAGAAAAGAGGGAGAAAAAGAAATTAGAATTCAGTATCTTAGAGAAATAAATGTTGAAAATTATTTTTATATATATAACTGGAAAAATATAATGCTTTTGATAGTTATTTAAGTATTTTTTCCTGTAAGGAGACAGGACATATACCATATATTTTTTATTATATGACTGTGTTCATTAGGGGGCAGTTATAATAGCCAATTGCAAATCTTTTAAGGGGCTTGTTAAGTGCAGTTGGGTCACTGGAATGATAATGTCCAGCATGATATAGTAGATATACCGAACCTGGAATAAAGAAGATGATAGATTTAAATTCTAAATCTGACACCAGAATCTGTATAATTCTAAGGAAGTCATATAGATTCTAGATGCCTTGGCCACAGGAGTTTTCCTATATTCGAATAAGTCACTGATTCAGAAATTTAGGTCTTAGCAAATTAATTGAGCCCAATAGGTGTTTAGTTGTTGTTAAATGGCTGTTAAAACAACTGTATGTGCTCATCGTGATACAGTTACTTTGGACATAGTAGCTGAGCAGATAAGACAATTGGAATGAATCAGCAATGGTTCTAAAAAGGTAAATAAGATAGACTATGGTGACATATTTTAGGTACATTAATTATAAAGTTAACTTTTGAGGCTGTCTAATATGAATTATTTTATATTTCCTCTTCTACATGTAAAAATATTTCCATAAAGATCTATTATTTCCTCCCCTCTAATATCAAAAACACTAGTGATTTTTAATTGAAAGATCTAACTATTCTTTCCAAGTGTAAAATCTTCCCCCTTTTCCTCCATTCTCTAAACATTAAATTCAGTTAAAACATAATAAAAGCAAGTACTATGCACAACTAAGAGGCACATAGTAAAAATATTTCTCCAGTGGAATATTTATATTAAAGTTGTGAACATGAAGTCATAATGAAGTGGTAGTTTAGTCTTCAAATTCCCAGTAATTAATTTAGTCTTCTGCATACAGTACCTTAAGTGCTTGTTCAAGTGAATTAAATTGAATGGTGAAGCTCACAAATACTGGTAGATAGCATAATAAATAGAATACTGACATCATCATCATCATATACACACACACAAAGAAAAACCACAATTGAAAAAATACCATGATATGCGTTTTTTCACAGTAGTTTTAAACCAAATGTATTGCTTTTTAGGCACTATCATAGAATTCAATGTTCTTTATGCTGCTGTGTTTTATCACTCCCTACCCAATTTCTGCAAAATAATCATCCAACACATTCTTAAAGACCTCCATAATCCATAAGCAAAAAGATGTAATGGTTGAATGCCTTATTACTGACCAAAATCTGATCTCCTATAACTTCTCATTATTTTGAGCCTTATCCTTTAAACAACACCCCCGCCCCCCAAAAAAATTGATCCTTCTTTCATATAGATGATCCTTTAAAAATAAGATGCCACACCTTTCCTACTTTGATGCTCAAGATGAGCAGAATCAGGTTCATCTGTTCTTCATGTGGTGTAATTGCCGGTCCTCTAAATAGTCGAGGAACTTCTATGATTGATTCTTAGAATGGAGACAATGCTTCAGACAGCTTGGACAAACAACAAAGAACAATGAACATGTTCCTCAGACTAGATATTATATTTCAATTAAAGTATCCTAGGCAGTAACATCTTATGAGAGTCTGCAGAAATTGGTCTATTTGTTCAGTGTCATAATAATCAAACTATCAAAAAGTATTTTATAGAACTAGAAGAAATAATAACAAAATTCATCTGGAAGAACAAAAGGTCAAGATTATCAAGGGAATTAATGAAAAAAATACAAAGGATGGTGGCTTAGCAGTACCAAATCTAAAACAATATTATAAAACAGCAGTCATCAAAACTATTTGGCACTGCCTAAGAAATAGAGGGGAGAATCAGTGAAATAGATTATATACATATGACACAATAATCAAGGACTAGAGCAATCCAGTATTTGATAAACCTCCAAACTCAAGATTCTGGAATAAGAACTCACTATTTGACAAAAAATTTTGGGAAAACTGGAAAGTAAAGTCAGAAACTCAGCATAGACCTACATCTCACACCCTCATACCAAAATAAGGTCAAATGGTTACATGAATTGGGCATAAAGGATGATATCACAAACAAATCAGAAAACAAGAGATAATTTGCTTATCAGATCTTTAGATAAAGGAGGAATTTTTGATGAAAGAACTAGAGAACATCATGAAAAGCAACATGGAAAACTTTAATTACAATAATTTTTTAAAGTTTTTGCATAAACAAAATTAAATGAGATTAAAGAGAGAAATGAGATTAAATGTGTAGTATAAAGCTCAAGAAAAAATTTTTACAGCTAGTATTTCTAATAAAGATCTCTTTCTTAAAATACATAGAGAACTGTCAAATTTATAAGAACATAAGTCATTCCCCAATTGATAAATAGTTAAAGGATATGAACAATTTTCAGATGATGAAATTAAAGCCATCTACAGTTATTTGAAAAAAAAATCTAAATCTCTATTGATTAGAGAAATGCAAATTAATACAATACTGACATACTATCTTACACCTCTCAGGCTGGCTACAGGGAAAAGATAATGGAAAAATATTGGAGGGGATGTGGAAAAACTAGGACACTAATACATTGTTGCTGGAGTTGTGAAATGATCTAGCCATTCTGGAGATTAATCTGGAACTATATCCAAAGAGACATAAAACTGTGCATATCCTTTGACTCAGCAGTACCATTACTGCTTCTGTATCCCAAGAAAATCATAAAAAAGGGAAAAGGATCCATCTGTGTACAAATGTTTGTAGCAGCCCTTTTTGTTGTAGCAAAGAATTAGAAAATAAATATATGCTCATCAGTTGGGAAGTGGCTGAAGAAATTTAATAAATGAAGACAATGGAATGATGAAAATGATGAACAAGCTGATTTTAGAAAGGCCTGGAAAGATTTATATGAACTGATGCTGAACACAACAAGCAAAACCAGGAATACATTGCACATAATAATAGCAAGAATATGTGATAATTATTTATGAAAGACTTGGTTCTTCTCAGGGGCTCAGTGATTCAAAGCGATCTCTTTGAGCAGAAAATGTCATCTACATCTAGAAAAAGAACTAAGACTAATGTAAATCAACATGTGCAATGTTCACTTCTTTTGTTTTTTTTTTTGTTTTTGTTTTTTTATCTCTACCATGGTTTTTCCCTTTTCCTCTGATTTTTCTCTCCCAAAATGATCCATAAAGCAATGCATATTCAAAATAAATAAATTAGTAGAAAAAAAAATCTTATGAGAGCAAATTCACACTCATAAATTATTTATATGTAGGTTAAATTATTGTAAGACTATAACTTAATTTAAATAACAATACCTTTTGTTTATAAGGTACATTATGGTTTATTAAATATTTTGCATAAATCATCTCCATTTTGATGGCCAATGTTGTAGGTAGATAGCTCAGATATTTTTATCTCCATTTCAGTAAGGAGGCCTATCAGATGTTATAAACCAATTAAATTTCAGAAACAGATCTCAAATCCATGTCTTTGGCTTCTAAATTAAGTAATCTTCCCCTTATAACATGTTAGGTAAAATAAAAATCATGCTTTTTTTTGTTTTTATAAATATGAAGTATTCTTTGTTATTCTAACTTAATTGGTTCAGCTGGATGATTTCTCAATATATTTCACAAATGAGATATGCAATGAACTTGAATGGACATAGTTTTAAAGATTATTTTTATGAAGGTTGAAAGAAAAATAATATGTGCCATGTAAATGTCTTAATAAGTAAGTTTTCTCATGGATATGCTGTTACATATAAACTAGAATTGGAATAACAGATGGGATTATAACATTGAAAAAATCAACAAAATCTTCCATTAAATCTCTGAAAGTTGTATCACTTTTGCAGAGGACTTCACACTTCCGACCTATTGTTTTCAGATTCCTTTCAATGATGGATCAGAAAACTACTAATTATGGTTAAAACTAATAACAGTAAAATGTCAGGTACTATGTAAGATTCTCTTTGAATAGGCTAATTTTACAGGTTTTTTTCTTTTTTTGTAGCAAAGATTAAATAACATTTCTCTTCCCCCACACTGTTTTTTTTTTCTTTTTCTTTTCTTTACTGCAAATAGCTAGGAGAACAGAAGAAATATTAGTAAAAGATATTTGCAAAGAAAATAAAAAAGGGCCATTACAATAGAATGAAGACAGAGTTTTGTTTTTTTCCTATGTATCTTTAAACAAAAATTCTCTCCAGAAGATCAAGATTATTTCTCTTTTGGCTTTGTATCTCCATTGCTTTACATACATGCCTTATATATAAATAGGATTTTGTAAATAATTTTTAATTGCTTGCTTGAGCATTTATTCAAAGTTTCATTTGAAATTAAGGAAGACATTTCTGTTTAAGATAATTCCATTTTAATATTCCAAGAAGTTCATGTATAGAATATAGTGATCATAAATTGTAACAGGAAAATCCTATTAGAGGTTCATGGAAGGCTGAAAAATGAGAAATAATTGCATTTTAACATTTCTATAACTGGTACAGAGGAGGAAGAAAGGAAAGAAAAAGGACAAGGGAAAAGCATGGAGAAAGAGAGAGAGAGAGAGAGAGAGAGAGAGAGAGAGAGAGAGAGAGAGAGAGAGAGAGAGAGAGAGAGAGAGAGAGAGAGAGAGAGAGAGAAAGAGAGAGAGAGAGAGAGAGAGAGAGAGAGAGAGAGAAATTTTTTAGATATGGGAAGTGATATTCAGAGAGATAAAGCACTTGTCCAAGTTCACACTGTTTGGCTGCTCCAGGATTGCAACCCAGGTCTCTTTTCTGACTAGTATGTGTTTCACTTCTGCATGGTATCAGGTTCAGGAAGTACTTGAAAAGTATTGAAAGCCATTTAATCTAACTTTCAAGTAAACTTTTGAATAGAAGTCACAGGATCATCAGAGGCTCTTCCATTATTGTGCAGTGTAAAAAGGACTCATTTTGACCCAGCTATCTCAGATGGAGCAAATAGGTCTGAGAGTCTTTCTGTCAATGTGTAGATAGAGTGTTCCCTATCTTTTTTATAGAGTAATATTCATGTAAGGGCTGTATCATATTCTTGGAACAATTGGATCATGTTCTTACACATTTCACTTGAAAGTCTAATTAACAGCTAGAATTTTTTTCTTATTGCTATATTAGTAATGGTGATTCAGTAGCAGAACCTAGGGCAAGCAAGATTGAGCTTCATAAGCCAGATTCCCAGTTATATTTGAGTCAGGTGAACCTTTTTATCTTGGGCATTTATTAGTTACTTCCCTTTATAGGAAGGATTTGGGCTCTTGGAGCTATAATTAATCTTCCATTCTGAACCATGTACTTTCAAAAATAACACTGTCCCAACAGGGAAGGGTACTATTACAGGTACCTAGCTTTCCTTGTGACATTAATGGATCTACTGTTCTTTATCATATTCAGTTTCCTTCCCCCCAACCCATAACAATCATGGAAACAGCTCAAGCATTCATGGCTGGTAATCCACAGGCTGCTTCATCCTTTGAAATTCATAGATTTAGCTGCATAGTGTCAGATCATTTTTCATAAGCCTTGTTTCCTTGTCAGCATGTCATAGGCAGTAAGGAGCTCCTAGATTAGTACAAATATATAAATCTTGTCTCAGCTTCACCTCACTGCTGTTTAATACTACTTTGCTAGACCACTGTGTTTACTAGCTTAAAATACCTTCTGTTTGGAGAAACGCATATTTATTATTATTATTGGGGCGTTTTTGTGAGATTTCCCTCAGCACAGGCTCACAGGCTGCCTGGCACTTTGTCATTTATCATTGTACACTAAATCTGTCAACTCGAGAAACAATTTCAATAAAAAATTTCTGCATGAAATTACTTCACTACTGAAGAACCAGCTCTGTCTTTCATATGTGTTCTTCTGTGTCTCTGTGTTTATTTATTTATTTTGGGGAGATGTCTTTTTTTTTTTTTTTTAATTTTGGCTGTGAAAGGTACTTAATGTACCAAAAACAATTTGTACAGGCATTATTTTACCAATTGCAAGTGTGTACGCCTTGCTGAGGTCTCCCTTATCTAACTGTTGCTAATACATTTTCATGCTGTGCTCTTATGGCTTCATTTTACAGTTGAGGAGATCACCCACTCCATGCTGTGTTGGAAATGGGACCCTCGTCACTCTGGTCCATAGAGTGCACTTAACATGTGAACAACAAACAACAAAAAGTTGCAACGTTAAAACATCTTCATCCCCTTTATATTCCTCGCTGAAAACTTAGCTTTGCCTTGATTATGCACTGTAATATAAGCCAATCAAAACACAGCAGTCTAAAGAGGAAACACTGTACCTATATGTAAAGGCAGGTCAAGGCATCCATTGATTCACACATACAGGCACATGCAAAATTTACCCTTTAGCATAAGCACACCTTTATAAGTGGGGGTTCCTTAGTTTACAGTTTTGTATTTTTCCCAAGAGTCTAGAGAAGAGATGTAGTCAATAGAGCATTAGGCCTGAAGGGAGAAAGATGTGAGTTCATATCCAGTCTCAAACAATTACTCGCTATATGATCCTGAGCAAGCCATTTAATCCTATTTGCCTCAGTTTCCTCATCTTAATGTCAACTCTGGCGCATCTTTGAATGAGAATTCCAAATGGGGTCACAAAGAGGCAGACATGGTTGAAACAGATTAACAACAATACAAAATCCTGATCTCTTTGTTCTTTTTTACTGAACTCCAAAGAACAATAGAAATAAGAATCTGCTAGGGCAGGGGAAAAGGCGGAGAGGACAACAAACCCCAATATCTATCACTTTTGTTTGGCACCTTGTGTACCCAATATCATGATAAAGTTCTAAGGTCCCCAGTCCACAGAACCAGCTGGGGTAATAATTGCTGTGAAATCATGTTATGGACAGCTGAAAGGGAAGGATCAGCACCAGAGCATCTTGTTTTCCACCCTGTCAGTTTTTTCTTTTTTTTTTTTTTTACCCAGCTATGGATTTGTTGTCATCAGCTCCTGATGATTCTGCTGACACCCCTGTCAGAAAATGAATTTTTCACTCCCCACTTGATTGACTCCATTCATAGGGTGTAACTCTGTCAAAAACTGCCACTCTCAAGCTTGCTCACTCATTTGTTTACAATTCTTGTACCTCCAGAAGCTAGCCCTACGTGGACATTGCTTCCATGTACAATTCCTCTGAATAATTTTTTTCAGCTGTTGTTACTTTAAATGCATATTTTTCTTTACAATTTTAATATAGAACAATTGTTGTGCATTGGATGCATCTGACCTCACCAGGACATAGAAGCAATCTATATGAAAAAAAGCATAAAAGTTTTACACATACCTAGTTAAATCTATCTATCTATCTCTATCTATCTATCTATCTATCTGTTTTTTATCTATGTGTACATATGTAAACATGTGTATATGTTGTATTTCTTTATGTATTTATATATGTGTGTGTATATACATATGTGTATATATATGTATATATTTGTTTATATATATGTATGTTTATATAAAATTGGGGAGAAGTTATTGCATATCATTTCCTTAAAGATCCTTGATTTTTTCAGTGCAGATATTGCTTCTCTTCTTCCCCTACTGAAAAAGATCATACTGACTCTGCAACTTAGTAGAAAGCCATCAAGTAATGTTGTATTTGACAATTGTACCTCCCAAGTAATGAGCCTAGATAATGGGTGACTAACAAATAGTCTTTCTATGGCCAATATTTAGAGGATTTTTAAATTGATCAGACTCTGCAGAGCTAGACTTTTGCCACTACAAATCTTTGTGAGACTTGGCTCCCCTCTAATCCATTAGATCTATCATCTTCTTGAAGGTAAGCACTACTTCCAGTGATACACACTGCACTTATCCATCTCTTCCCCTTTCTCTGCAATTCTTTTCCAGGATCTTCTTTGACTACTTCATAGAGGATGCAATAAACATGACTGAAGCCTTCATTTTAGTCTTTGGCTTTTTTTCTGGCTATCTATGAGGTATTCTGATTTTTCATATATTTTTATCCATTTTCAATATATGATCAGCCCACCATGTTTTTCTGATCATGCACAGTCAAAGCTATTACCTTATGCCACTTCATGAGTGCAATTTATCATTGGACATGTATTGCAGCTTTTTTGTAACCATGAGATAGCTTTGTATTGTCTGCATCTTTCATTCCTTGAGTTTTGGTGGTTTTCTAATATATTTAGCAGGCATTAGGAAGATAATGGCATTGAAAACATAGGTATTTGTATCAAGAAACTACTTAGATTATAAAAAAGCAGTGCTGACAAAAAATACTTTTAATGATAAAAAATATTTTCCAAATCCAATTCATTCTATTCTCTTCCTATTAACTCTTGCATCTGTCATTTTTCCACATTGACAGATAACAGGTGATCAATAGGCACAATAGATAAAAAAGAAAAGAAGAAAGAAAGAAAGGGAGGGAGGGAGGAAGGAAGGAAGGAAGGAAGGAAGGAAGGAAGGAAGGAAGGAAGGAAGGAAGGAAGGAAGGAAGGAAGGAAGGAAGGAAGGAAGGAAGGAAGGAAGGAAGATGAGATTTTTTAGGAGATTGACTATTCAACCTTTCACAACCTGGAAATGATCACATACTACATTGAAAACTGTGATCTCACTGCTGTATGGATTCATGACAACAACACAGGTGTGGAATGGCTCTTGTCCACATCTTTGTAAATTCAGGAAACCTACCAAAGAGTGATAATCTGTTATCATTGCAAAGACTCCATTGAAGCATATGGGCTATCCATTAATCATCTACAAGCCTCTCCACATAACCAGACTGTTTTCCGTCTTTTTTATTTTATTTTTCTTTAATTTTTTTTCTTTCTTTTAAATAAACATTGCTTTATGAATCATGTTGAGGGAAAAAAAATCAGAACGAAAAGGAAAAAATCATGGGAGAGGGGAAAAAAAAACAAAAAAGGAGTAAACATAGTAAGTATTGATTTATATTCAATCTCCATAATTCTTTTCTTTTGTATACAGATGGCATTTTCCATCCAAAGTCTATTGATATTGCTTTAGATCACTGAGCCTCTAAAAAGAATCAAGTCTTTCATAGTTGATTATTGCAGATTCTTGCTATTATTGTGTACAATGTATTCCTGGTTTGGTCAATCTTTCTAAAGTAAAATCTTTCTAAAATCAGCTTGTTCATCATTTTTTATAGAACAATAATTTTCCCATGTACCAAAACTTGTTCAGCCATTCACCAGTAGATGGGCATGTACTCATTAGAATTCACAAAAACAGCTGCTACAAACATTTTTGCACATGTGGGTCTTATCCCCTCCTTTATGATTTCCTTGGGATACAAACCCAGTAATGGGATTGTTGGGTTAAAGGGTAGTTTTATAGCTCTTTAGGCATAGTTCCAGATTGCTCTCCAGAAAGGTCAGATCATTTCACCACTCCAAAACAATGCATTAATTATAGTGTTCTCTTCTCTAAAAATATAATCTTTCTCTGGGAGCAGATTTCTTGGGGAGCTTCTGGAGGCAACCTTAGTTTCACTTAAATTCCAATAATCACCTAAATGCAGCCAGGAGTTAAAGTCCAGATCCTTTATTGTGTCCTTCAAAGTCCCTGAATCTTTTCTTGGGGCCCGCTTAGCTTTCTTGGAGGACTGTCTCTCTCCTTGGTTCCCAAGAGCTCTTGTCCAAATGTCTCCAGCCAGCTTCAGCCTCTCGTCTTCCCAATGTCTGCAGCCAGCACAAAGATGGAAATTGGAATAAAGCTTGACTCTGAATCTCCTGAAGTCCCTCTGAAGTCCTCTTGCTGTTCTCCCAAAGTCCTGAGAGCTTCCTCCCAAAGTTCTCTTTGGCCCTAAGAGCTTCTTGCTTATACGCTGCACACCAATCATTTCATCACTAGGAAATCATTATTTGTTGTAGGATTAAATCAATTCTAAATTAGCTTTAACCATTGTCTCCTCAGTTACACACAGTACCTTGTTTCAAGTTCTGGCCCATAACATCTCCTTGTAGGATCAGATTAACCATACTGAATTAGATAATTATTATCTCTATTCATTCCAGTGACTTAGCACTTTGTAAGAATTCTAACAATTAATGTCCCACATCCCTTCCAATATTTGTCATGAATTTTTCCTGTCATCTTAGTCATTCTGAGAGATGTAAGATGTTACCTCAAAGTTGTTTTAATTTGCATTTCTCTAATTTAGAGAATTTCATCATGTGAGTATAGATGGATTTAATTTTTTGTCATCAGAAAATTGTTTCTTCATATACTTTCACCATTTATCAACTGGGTAGAACAATTTGTATTCTCACAAATTTGACATAGTTCTTTATATATTTTTGAAATGAGAGGTTTATCAGAAACACCAGCTGTAAAGATTTTCCCCCCAGCTTTGCAGTTCCCTTTTTGTCTTGTTTCTGTTGGTTTTGTTTGTGCAAAACCATTTTTTTATTTTATTAATTTTATAATTATACATCTTTTTTTGACAGTATATATGCATGAGCAATTTTTTTATAACATTATACCTTGTATTCATCTTTCCAGATTTTCCCCTCACTCCCTCTACTCCCTCCCCTAGATGACAGGCAATCTCATACATTTTACATGTGTCACAGTATAACATAGATATAATATATGTGTGTAAATCCAATTTTCTTGTTGCACGTTAAGTATTGGATTCTGAAGGTATAAGTAACCTGGGTAGATAGACAGTAGTGCTAATATTTTACATTCAATTCCCAGTGTTCCTTCTCTGGGTGTAGTTATTTCTGTCCATCATTGATCAGCTGAAGTGAGTTGGATCTTCTTTATGTTGAAGATATCCACTTCCATCAGAATATATCTTCATACAGTATTGTTGTTGAAGTGTATAGTGATCTCCTGGTTCTGCTCATTTCACTCATCATCAGTTCATGTAAGTCTCTCCAAGCCTTTCTGAATTCATCCTGCTACTCATTTCTTATAGAGCAATAATATTCAATAGCCTTCATATACCATAATTTACCCAACCATTCTCCAATTGATGGACAATCCATTCATTTTCCAGTTTCTAGCCACTATGAAAAGAGCTGCTACAAACATTTTGGCACACACAGGTCCCTTTCCCCTCTTTAGTATTTCTTTGGGATATAAGCCCAGTAGTAGCACTGCTGGATCAAAGGGTATGAACAGCCTGGTAACTTTTTGGGCATAGTTCCAGATTGCTCTCCAAAATGGCCAGATTCTTTCACAACTCCACCAACAATGTATTAGTGTCCTAATTTTCCCACATCCCCTCCAACATTCATCATTATTTGTTCCTGTCATCTTAGCCAATCTGACAGGTGTGTAGTGGTGTCTCAGAGTTGTCTTAATTGTGCAAAACCATTTTTAATTTAATGTAATCTAAGCTGTCCATTTTGCCTTTTATGCTGTTCTCTAGTTCTTCTTTGGTCATAAATTATTCCCTTCTCTGATATGTAAATTATTCCTTCCTCTCCTAATTTGTTGTGGATATTTTATATCCAAAATATATACCCTTTTTGACTTTACTTTGTTTTGGAATGAGATATGTAGCTGCATACTGAGTTTTTTCCAGTTTTCCAAGCAATTTTGGACAAATAGTTAATTCTTCTAGAAGCTAGAGTCTGGGAGTTTATCAAATATTAAATTACTATAGACTTTGGTTATTGTGTTGTGCATCTAATCAATTCCATTAACTACTTTATTTTAACCAGTACCAAATGGTTTTAATAACTGTTACTTTATAATATAGTTTGTATTTTTTCCCGTTAATTTTCTTGATTACCTTGACCTTTTGTTCTTCCAGATGAATTTTGCTATTTTTTTCTAGTTCTATAAAATAAATTTTTGACAGTTTGGTTGGTATAGCACTGAACAATAGAATGATATAAGCAGAACTGTCATTTTTATTTTATTAGCTCATCCTATCCATGAGCAATTGATGTTTTTTCCAATTTGTGTATGAAGTGTTTTGTAATTGTGTTCATATAGTTCTTGGGAATGGTTTGGTGGTTAGACATCCAACTATTTTATGTTTTTTTTTTTTTTTTTATTAATAGTTTTTATTTACCAGATATATGCATGGGTAATTTTTCAGCATTGGCAGTTGCCAAACCTTTTGTTCTAATTTTTCCCCTCCATTCCCACCCCCCAAGATGGCAGATTGACCAATACATGTTAAATATGTTAAAGTATAAATTAAATACAATACATGTATACATGTCCTAACAGTTGTTTTGCTGAAATCGGACTTTGAAATAGTATACAATTAGCCTGTGAAGGAAATAAAAAATGCAGGCAAACAAAAATAGAGGGATTTGGAATTCTTTGTAATGATTCATAGTCATGTTGTTGAATTATACAACAATCTCCTGGTCCTGCTCATTTCACTCAGCATCAGATCATGTGAGTCTCTCCAGACTTTCTGAAATCATCCTATTGGTCATTTCTTATAGAACAATAATATTCCATAATATTCATATACCATAATTTATTCACCCATTCTCCAATTGATGGGTATCCACTTAGTTTCCAGTTTCTGGCCACAACAAATACGGCTGCCACAAACATTCTTGCACATACAAGTCCCTTTCCCTTCTTTAAGATCTCTTTGGGATATAAGCCCAGTGCTGGGTCAAAGGGTATGTACAGTTGGATAACTTTTTGAGCATAGTTCCAAATTTCTCTCCAGAATGGCTGGATGTATTCACAATTCCACCAACAATATCTACAGTTATTTTAAATGGAATTTCTCTTTCTATTTTTTGCTGATGGACTTTGTCAGTAATATGTAGAAATGCTGATGATATAGTTGGGCTTATTTTATATTCTACAACTTTGTTAAAGCTGTGAATTCTTTCCAGGAGGTTTTTGGATAAATTTTATTTTTTTTTAGGATTTTCTAAGTATATCATCATATCATCTAGAAAGACTGATAGTTTTATTTGCTCATTTCTTATTCTAATTTCTTAATTTATTTTTCTTTTCTTATTGCTAAAGCCAACATTTCTAAAAGTATGTTGAATAATAGTGATGATGATGGGCATACCTCTTTCCTTGATCTTATTGGGAATATGTCCAGTTACTTTCCAACACAAATAATGCTTGCTATTGGTTTTCCCTTTATACCTATGCTCTAGTATTTTTAATAAGAATGAGTACTGTATTTTGTCAAAAGCTTTTTCTGCATCTATTGATATTATCACATGATTTGTGTTGGCTTTGTTCTTGATATGGTTGTTTATGTTAATTGTTTTCCTGATATTGAACCAGCCCTGCATTCCTGGTATAAATTTCTCTTAGTTATAACACATTTTCCTGCTGAAAAAGTTGCTGAAATTTCTTTGCTAATATTTTTTCTTGCATCAATACTCATTAAAGAGATTGGTTTGTAATTTTCTTTCTCTGTTTTGGGTCTTCCTTGTTTACATATCAATACCATATTTGTATCATGAAAAAAAATTGGCATTACTTCTTCTTTACCTATTTTTTAAAAATAGTTTACATAGTATTGAAATTATTCTTTAAATATTTGGCAGAATTTCCTTGTAAATCCATTTGGCCCTGGATATTTTTTTTCTTAGAGAGTTAATAGCTTCTTCAATTTTGTTTTTTTCTAAAATGGAACTATTTAAATAATTTATTTCCTTTTCTGTTAATCTGGACAATTTGTATTTTTGGTATATATTCATCCATTTCAGTTAGATAGCTGGATTTGCTGCCATAACTTGGGGAAAATAGGTACTAATTATTGCTTTGATTTCTTTTTCATTGGTGGTAAGTTCAACTTTTTAATTTTTGATGCTGGTGATTTGGTTTTTTCTTTCTTTTTTCTGATCAAATTAACTAAAAGTTTATCTATTTTGTTGGTTTTTTCATAAGACCAACTCTTAGTTTTGTTAATTTGTTCCTTAGTTTTATTAGTTTAGATTTTATTAATCTCTTTGAGTTTCAGATTTTTAAATTGGTATTTAATTGGGGATTTTTAACTTTTTTTTTTTTTTTATAGCTTTTGTAGTTGTATGCCCAATTCATTGATCTTCTCTTTTTATATTTTATTCATGTAAATTTCTCCTAAGAACTGTTTTGGTTGTGTCCCATAACTTTTGGTATGTTGTCTCATTATTGTCATTGAATGAAATTATGGAGCATTTCTGTGATTCATGGTTCACTCATTCACTCATTTTTAGAATTTGATTATTTATTTTCAATTCATTTTATGTCTATCTTTTCCTGGCTCTTTATTAGATATAATTGTTATTGTGTTGTGATCTGAAAAGGAAAGCATTGACTATTTCTGACTTTCTGCATTTGATTTTGAGGTTTTTAATCCCCTACTACATAGCCAATTTTTGCATAGGTACCATTCAGTGCCAAGAAAAAGATGTATTCTTTTCTGTCTCTTGAATTTTCTCCAGGGATCTATCATATCTAGGTTTTCTAGGTGCCTATTAACCTACATAATTTTTTTTTCTACTTATTTTGTGTTTAGATTTGGCTAATTCTGAGAGGAGAGGGTTGAAATACTCCACTAATATAGTTTTTTCTGTCTATTTCTTCTTTTAACTGGTTTAATGTATTCTCCAGGACTTTGTATTTACCACATGTATTTTATTTACCATTTGTTGCATATACATCTGATATCATTAATACTTCACTGTTTATGGAACTCTTTGTCAAGATGTATTTTTCTTGATTCAGGGCCATGATGGTGGAAAATAGACATGTTCTATATGGCTTCCTCTGAGCTTCCCTCAAATAAACAGCAGATTAAGACTCTGAATTGGTTTTGGAGTGATAGGGCACACAAATATTTGGAGGATAACAAATTTCCAGAAGAATAAACTTTGGAAGAAGTTGAGAAAAGGTCTGTATCAATTGGGCAGAGGGAGAGGCTGCTGATCACAGACCACAGAGTAGGGAGCAGGGCAAGGAACTGGGGCAGGGGGAGCCAGGATGTTGCAGCATCCACACACTGAGGAATCTACAGGAAGGCTCTTAGGCTATTCCTTCCTGATTGCAAGCTGCTAGTTAGTTCAGCATATTTGGTCTGAGATATTCAAAGCACATACAAAAGACTAATTGTGAGCTTCTGAACCCCAGAACCCCAGAAAAAAGAGATTGGGCCTTGCCTATCTAGAACTGGAAGTCACTCAGCAATATCGACCCCAGGGCAAACTAAAGCAACTGTCACCCCTTTGCCTTAAGAGCAGACCTCAACCCTTAAAAAATGAACAGAAAAGCAAAAAGAACTCTGACCATAGAAAGCTTTTATGGAAAAAGAGAAAAATAGACCTCAAACCCTGAGGATCCTAAAGGCAAGCCAGCTCCAAATGAAGCCCCCAAAGATGATATGATTTAGTCCCAATTTCACAAGACTTTCTTGGTAGAATTCAAAACATATCTTAAAAGAGAGTTAGAAGAAAAATGGGGAAAGGAAATGAGATCTTTGTAAGAAGGTATGGAAAAGAAAAACCAGCAATTATCTGAAGAAAACTCCTTAAACATAGACTTGATAAAATGGAAAAAGAATATAACTCCTTACAAAATAGACATAGAAAAGAAACCAGTTCATTGAAAAACAATTTACGAAATGGGAAAAAATGTAATGAACAAAACACCTCAATTGGCTAAATGCAAAAGTAGACTAACAACCTGACTCAATGAGACTTCAAGAAACAGTCAAACAAAACCAAAAAACAAAGAAAAAATAGTAGAAAATGTACAATACTTCATTGGAAAAACAACTGACCTGGGAAATAGAACTCTAGTTCTATTATAGAGACAATATAAGAATTATTGAACTTCCTGAAAACCATGATGAAAAAAAAAGAGCCTAGACATCATTTTTCAGGAAATATTAAAGGAAAACTTCCTGGGATGTCCTAGAACCTGACGGTAAAATAGGCATTGAAAGAATTTACCAATCACCTTCTGAAAGAGACCCCAAAATGAAAACTCCAAGGAATATCATAGCTACATTTCAGAATTGTCAAATTAATGGGAAAATATTGCAAGCAGCCTAAAGGAAACAATTCAAATATCAAGGAGCCACAATCAGAATTATACAGGACTTAGCAGCTTCTACTTTAATAAGATAGAAGGGCATGGAATATGCTGTTCTGAAAGGCAAAGGAACTTGGATTGCAGCCAAGAATCAATTGTTCAGTAAAACTGAACATTATCTTTCAGTGAAAAAGATGGACATTCAATGAAACAGATGAATATCACTTCTGATGAAAAGACCAGAACTGAACAGAAAATTTGACCTTCAAATACAAAACTCAAAAGAAGCATAAAAAGGTAAAAAGGAAAGCAAAAATAACATTTTTTTCAGAAGCAAAAAAAGATTATATCTCTAAATGGGAATATGAGATGTTTAATTCTTGAGATCTGTATCTGTGTTATGGATATGCTTAGAGGATGCAGGTATAATTTGATTTTATTGTTATGATATAAAAAAGAAACTAGAGGATGAAAGGTGGTTTTATTAAAAGAAGAAGAAAATGGAGTTAAAATGGGGTAAATTACATCTCATGAGGAGGCAAAAGAGAACTATTGCAATTGAGGGAGAGAGAGGAGAATGGGCATTGTGCAAATCTTATTCTCATCAAATTGGGCTCAGAGAGAGAATATCAGTCACATTTAGCTTCACAGAAAGGTTGTTTTATCCTATAGGGAAGTAGGAGGGGAAGGGGGAAAGGAAGGAGGCAAGTGAATAGAAGGGAGAATAGAAGTAGAAAGGGAAAGGGATAAGAAAGGAGGAGGGGATGAAAAAGGGGAGCACTGTTTGAGGAAAGGAGAGATCCATAACAAAATACTGGAAAGGAGGGAAAAGGAGAAAGAGAAAAGAAAAATTTAACTAGGAGTAAACAAGATGGCAGGAAATAGAGTTAGTAGTTTCATATGTGAATGTCAATGTGAATGAGATGAACTCTCCCATAAAGCAGAAGCAGCTAGCAGCCTGAATTAAAAATCAGAATACTACAATTTGTTGCTTACAAGAAACTCATTAAAAACAGAATGATATATTTATAATAAAGGTAAAAGGCTGGAGCAAAATATATTATGAATTATAGGTTAGGTTAAAAAAAAGTGTGTGTGGGGGGTTAGAAATCCAGACCTCAGATCAAGAAAAAGCAAAAATAGATCTAATTAAAATAATTAAATATAATAATTAAAATAGATTTAATTAAAATCCTCAGGAATGACAGTACATCCTACTTAAAGTTACCTAGATAATGAAGTAATATCAATAGTAAACATATATGCAACAATTGGTATAGCATCCAAATTTTTAGAGGAGAAGTTAACAGAGCTGCAAAGCGAATTAAATAGCAAAACTGTATCAGTGGGAGATCTCAATCTTGTTTTCTCTGAACTAGATAAATTGAACCACGAAATAAATAAGAAAGAAGTTAAGAAAGTAAATAGAATCCTAGATCATACAGAAAAGCAGAGAATCGTAAATCTAGTTTTCTCAGATCATGATGCAATAAAAATTATATGTAATAAATGGCCATGGGAAAATGAAAAAAGAAATAAAAAACTCCCAATTAAATACTAAATTGGAAATTCTTAAAATAAAAGGGGAAATTTAAAAAAATGAACGTAAGAAACTCAGAGTTGGTTTTATAAAAACAGTAACAACAAAATAGAAAAAGTAATAATACACTATGACCAAGAGGGATTTATACCAGAAATGCTGGTGCAATATTAGGCAAACTATTAGCATAACTGACTATATCAATAACCAAAGTAATAAAAAAATTCATTATCTCAATAGATAAAGAAAATGTCTTTGATAAAATCCAACACCCATTCCTATTAAAAACACTAGAGAATGTAGAAATAAATGGCATTTTCCTAATAATGATCAGCAGCATTTATTTAAAACCATCAGTAAACATCATATGTAATGGGGACAATCTAGAACCATTCTCAAAAAGATCAGGGATCAAACAAAGTTGCCCAGTATCACCATTCCTATTCAAAATGGTATTAGAAATGTTAGCTTTGGCAATAAGAGAAGAAAAAGAGATTAAAGGAATTAGAGTAGGTAATGAGGAAACCAAATCATCACTCTTTGCAGATGGTATGATGGTATACTTAGAGAACACTAGAGAATCAACTAAAAAGCTACCAGAAACAATTCACAACATTAGTAAAGTTGCAGAATATAAAATAAATCCACATAAATCACCAGGATTTTTATATATTACCAACAAAGTCCAACAGCAAGAGATACAAAGAAAAATTCCACTTAACATAATTGTCGACAATATAAAATATTTGGGAGTCAACCTGGCAAAACAAAATCATGAACTCTATAACCACAAGTCTAAAACACTTTCCACACAAATAAAGTCAGGTCCAATCATTTGAAAAAATATCAAGTGCTCATGAGTAAGCTTAATGAATATAATAAAAATGATAATATTACCTAAATTAGCCTACTTATTCCGTGCCATATCAATCAAACTCCCAAGAAATTATTTTACATATCTAGAAAAAAATAATAATTACAAAGGGCTGAAACTCTTGAGTCAATGCACTGGGGTCAGACAATTGAGCACTTGAGGCTAATTACTGATTGGACAATACTCTATAGGAATATGCCTGGAAAATGGCCTTTCCCACTATCCTGTGCTGGCCCAATTGTTTGGTGTATACAGAGAATTGTGGGAGGGACTAGGAGGTGCTGTGAGACTAGCCAGAGTCACTTTGGGGAGAGAAGAGGAAGTGAGGTCTTAGAGATTCTATGCATCCATTCCCCCTTGGCTTCTGCCACTAGAGACCAAGAATAAAGACTTTTGCTTATCCTGACTCTGGCTGATCCTGAGATGTCCAGGGTGCTAATATGGTCATCACAAATAATAATGTTCATCTGAAAGAATAAAAGATCAAGAATTTCAAGGGAATTAATGAAAAAAAATTTGCAAATGATGTTGGTCTAACTGTGACATACCTAAAACTAAATTAGAAAGCAGCGGTCATCAAAACTATTTAGTACTGTCTAAGAAATAGAGTAGTCAGTCACTGGACTAGATTAGGTTCACAGGACAAAGTAGTTAATGGGGGCAGCTAGGTGGTGCAGTAGATAGAGAACCAGCCTTGAATTCAGGAGGACCCGGGTTCAAATCTGGTCTCAGACACTTAACACTTCCCAGCTGTGTGACCCTGGGCAAGTCACTTAACCCCAGCCTCAGGGCAAAAAAAAAAAATAATGACTGATAATTTAGTGTTCAACAAACTCAAAGACCACAGAGTTTAGGATTAAAAACTAACAATTTGACAAAAACTGCTGGGAAAATTGGAAACTAGTATGAAAAAAAACTAGGCATTGCCCCACACCTAATACAGTATATCAAGATAAGGTCAAAATAGGTTGATTATTTAGACATAAAGAGTAATATCATAAGCAAATTAAAAGAACAAAGGATAGTTTACCTATGAAATCTGTGGAGAGGCAAGAAGTTTTTCACCAAAGAAGAATTGGAGTTCATTATTGAACACAAAATAGATAATTTCAGTTATATGAAATTAGAAATTTTTTGTAAAAACAAAATTAATGCAGACAAGAGTAGAAGGGAAGCATAAACTGGGAAAACTTTTTACACTCAAAGGTTCTGATAAAGGCCTCATTTCTAAAATATATAGAAAATTGACTCAAATTTATAAGAATGTAAGTCATTCTGCAATTGAACAGTGGTCAAAGATGTGAACAGGCAATTTTTAGATAAAGAATTTGAACCCATTTCTAGTCATATGAAAAGGTATTCTAATCACTACTGATTAGAGAAATGCAAATTACTACAACTCTGAGCTACTACTACTCACCTCTCAGATTGGCTAAGATGACAGGAAAAGATAATGACAAATATTGGAGGGGATGTGGGAAAACTGGAACACCAATACATTGTTGGTGGAGTTGTAAACTGATCCAACCATTCTGGAGAGCAATTAAAACTGTATATACCATTTGATCCAGCGGTATTTCTACTGGGCTTATATCCCAAAAAGATCTTAAAGGGAAAGGGACTCACATGTGACAAAAATGTTTGTGACAGTCCTTTTTATAGTAGCAAAAAATTGGAAACTGAGTGGATACCCATCAGAGAATGGCTTAATAAGTTATCATATATAAATGTAATAGACTATTATTATTGTATAAAAAATGATCATCAAGATGATTTCAATGGCTGGAGAGACTTACATGAGATAACGCTAAGTGAAATGAGCAGAATCAGGAGATCATTGTGCTTGGCAACAACAAGATTATATGATGATTATTTCTGATGAATGTGGCTCTTTTCAACAACGAGATGATGTAGGCCAGTTCCAATGATCTTGTGATGAAGAGAGCTATGTACACCTAGAGAGAGGACTGTGGGAACTGAATGTGGATTACAACATAGCATTTTCATTCTTTTTGTTGTTGTTGCTTGCATTTTATTTTCTTTCTCATTTTTTTCCTTTCTGATTTGATTTTTTCGTGTGCAGCAAGGTAATTATATAAATATGTTTACATATATTGGATTTAACATATATTTTTTTTTACCATGTTTCACATATATTGGATGACTAGCCATCTAGGGGAGGAGGTAGAGGAAAGGAGGGAAAGATTTGGAGCACAAGGTTTTGCTAGGGTCAATGTTGAAAAGTTATTCATCTATAGATTTTGAAAATAAAAAGCTTTAATAAAAGAAGATATGCTTTCCTTCCATATCTCTTTTAATTAGACATGTTTTTATTTTTGATTTATCTTAGCTTAGAATTGGTATTCTTTTTTTTTTTTTTTTTTTTTTACTGCAGCTGAAGCATAATAATTTCTGTTTCAATCCTTAACTTTTACTCTGTATGTTTCTCTCTGTGTCTAATATATTTCTTGCAAACAGCATATTTTATGATTTTTAAAAATTTAAACATTTCATTTTAAAAATATATGCATGGAAAATTTTCAAAATTCACCTTCGCAAAACTTTGTGCTCCAATTTTTCTCCTCCCTTCTTCCTACCCATTACCCTAGATGGCAAGTAATCCATGTGCAGTTCTTCTATATATATTTCCACAATTATTATGCTTC
Organism: Sminthopsis crassicaudata; assembly: GCF_048593235.1. Lineage (NCBI taxonomy): Eukaryota > Metazoa > Chordata > Mammalia > Dasyuromorphia > Dasyuridae > Sminthopsis > Sminthopsis crassicaudata. Next base: position 193,498,432 of record NC_133617.1, read on the forward strand.
ACAAGAAAAATCAGATCAAAAGGAAAGAAATGAGAAAGAAAACAAAATGCAAGCAAACAACAACAAAAAGAGTGAAAATGCTGTGTTGTTATCCATAGTCAATACCCACAGTCCTTTCACTGGGTCTAGATGGCTCTCTTCATCACAAGACCATTGGAACATGAAGAAGGCTGAAATTCTAAAAAAGTGTGTGCTTGAATCAGATAAGAAAGCACTTAAGGCTAATTACCTATTCAATGTAAGATAATGGCTCTATTAGCATATATTTAAATGATGGTTCTCCTCATGATTGGTGCCTGCTGAATGGACGCTAGTGAGGTAATCATAGGAAGGATAGTTTAGATCTGAAATCTGTGGAGAAGCAATCCTAACACATGCACAACTCCCACTGAAATAAAAACCATACACTAAACTCATCCAACTCTGCTCCCCTGATATCACCACATTCCACACATGCTGCTGACATCACATCCCACACCATATTGTCACAACAGTCAATACCTTCTGAAAAAGACCCTAAAAACAAAACAAAACAACAACAACAACCACAAAAAAAAAAAACCCAAAACACCACGGAGTATTGTGGCCAAGCTGCAGAACTATCAGACTAAGGAAAAAATATTGCTAGCAGCCAGGAAAAAACAATTTAAATATTGAGGAGCCACAATAAGGGTCACTCAAGATCTGGTTGCCTCCATAATAAAGGATCGAAGGGCCTGGAATCTGATATTCTGAAAAGAACTTGGAATGCAGCCAAGAATAAACTACCAATCTAAGTTTAGCATTTTTTTTTTCCCATGGAAGAAGATGGACATTTAATGAAACAGAGGAATTCCATTTGTTTCTAAGGAAAAAAAAAAAAAAAACCAAACAAACAGATTTAAACAAAAATTTTGATCTCCAACCACAAGACTCAAGAGAAGCAGAAAAAGGTAAAAGGAATTCTTGAGAACTGTATTTCTGTTGTGGATATACAGAAAGTCAACATGTATAATTTGATTTTACTGATATAACATAAAAAAGGGAAGTAGAAAGGGAAAGGGGATAGTATCAAAAAACGGGAAAGGGGAGATAAAAAGAGGAAAGCTACATCCCAGGAAGAGGCAAAGAAAATTTACTATATCTGAGGGAATTTAGAGAGGCGAAGGAACATTGCATGAATCTTACTCTCATCAGAATAGGCTCAAAGAGTAAATAATTGACATATTTATTTTTCAGAGAATTCTCTCTCACCTCATTAAAAAGGGGGAGAGGAAAAGGGAAAAGGAAAAGAGGAATAAGAGAAGGGTACAAGAAAGGGGAAGGGACTTAAAAGGAGGGGGGAGGGATACTAAAAAGAGAGGGCTGTGTGACACAAGTGGGGCCCATAAGTTTAATACTGGGGAAGGGGTTCAGGGGGGACAAGGGGAAAAAAGCATAATCTGGGGATAATATTATGGCAGGAAATACAGAATTAGTCATTTTAACTGTAAATGTGAATGGGATGAACTTTCCCATTAAGTGGAGGCAGATAGCAGACTGGATCAAAAGTCAGAACCCTACAATGTGTTGTTAACAGGAAACACATTTAAAGCGGGGAGATACTTAAAGAGTAAAGGTAAAAGGCTAGAGCAGAATCTATTATGCTTCTGCTGAAGTCAAAAAAGCAGGGGTAGGCCATCCTTATCTCAGATCAAGCAAAAGCAGAAATTGATCTAATTAAAAGAGATAAAGAAGGAAACTATATCCTGCTAAAAAGTAGCATAGACAATGAAGTCATATCAATACTAAACATATATGCACAAAATGGTATAGTATCTAACTCCCTAAAGGAGAAGTTAAGAGAGTTGCAAAAAGATATAGACAGCAAAACTATAATAGTGGGAAATCTCAACCTTGCACTCTCAGAACTAGATAAATCAAACCACAAAACAAGTAAGAAAGAAATTAAGGTGGTAAACAGAACATTAGAAAAATTAGGTACGATAGATCTTTGGAAAAAACTGAATGGTGATAGAAAGGAGTATACTTTCTTCTCAGCAGTTCATAGAACCTATACAAAAATTGACCATATATTAGAACATAAAGATCTCATAATTAAATGCAGGAAGGCAGAAACAGTAAATGCGTTCTTCTCAGATCACAATGCAATAAAAACTACATTCAACAAGAAGTTCGGGGTAAATAGACTAAAAAGTAATTGGAAACTAAATAATCTCATCTTAAAGAATGATTGGATGAAACAGCAAATTATAAACACAATTAATAATTTCACCCAAGATAATGACAATGATGAGACATCATACTAAAATTTGTGAGATGCAGCTAAAGTGGTGATAAAGGGAAATTTTATATCTTTAGAGGCTTACTTGAAGAAAATAGAGAAAGAGAAGGTCAATGAATTGGGCCTGCAATTTAAAAAGCTAGAAGAAGACCAAATTAAAAACCCCCAACCAAATACTAAACTTGAAATTCTAAAATTAAAAGGAGAAATCAATAATATTGAAAGTAAAAAAAAAAACAAAAAACAAAACTATTGAATTAATACATAAAACTAAGAGTTGGTTTTATGAAAAAGCCAATAAAATAGATAAGCTTTTGGTAAATCTGATCAGAAAAAGGAAAGAGGAAAATCAAATGGTTAGTCTTAAAAATGAAAAGGGGTGGCTTTCCACCAAAAAAGAGGAAATTAGAGCAATAATAAGGAGTTACTTTGCCCAGCTTTATGCCAATAAATTTGATAACTTAAGTAAAATGGATGACTGCCTCCAAAAATATAGGCTTCCTCCTAGGGGAGGAAGTAAATTGCTTAAATAGTTCCATTTCAGAAAAAGAAATAGAACAAGCTATTAATCAACTCCCCAAGAAAAAATCACCAGGACCAGATGAATTTACATGTGAATTCTACCAAACATTTAAAGAACAATTAGTCCCAATCTTATATAAACTATTTGAAAAAATAGGGGATGAAGGAGTCCTACCAAAGTCCTTTTATGACACAGACATGGTACGTTGAAAACTGAGAACGAAAACTATAGACCAATCTCCTTAATGAATATTGATGCTAAAATCTTAAATAAGATATTAGCAAAAAGACTTCAGAAAATCATCCCAGGATAATACACTATGATCAAGTAGGATTTATGCCAGGAATTCAGGGCTGGTTTAATATTAGGAAAACTATTAGTATAATTGACCATATTAATAAACAAATTAACAAAAACCATATGATCCTCTCAATAGATGCAGAAAAAGCATTTGATAAAATACAATATCCATTCCTACTAAAAACACTTGAGAGTATAGGAATAAATGGACTATTCCTTAGAATAGTCAGGAGCATATATTTAAGACCATCAGTAAGTATAATATGTAATGGAGATAAACTGGGAACCTTTCCCAGTAAGATCAGAAGTGAAACAAGGTTGCCCACTATCACCATTATTATTCGATATTGTATTAGAAATGCTAGCCTTGGCAATGAGTCAAGAAAGAGTTTAAAGGAATAAGAGTAGGTAATGAGGAAATTAAACTATCACTTTGCAGATGATATGATGGTATATTTAGAGAACCCTAGAGATTCTAATAAAAAGTTATTAGAAATAATTCAAAACTTTAGCAAAGTTGCTGGATACAAAATAAATCCACATAAATTCTCAGCATTTTTATACATCACCAACAAAATGCAACAGCAAGAGATACAAAGAGGAATTCCATTCAAAACAACTGTCAAGAGTATAAAATATTTGTGAATCCATCTACCCAAGAAAAGTCAGAAATTATATGAGCAAAATTACAAAACACTTGGCACAAAAATAAAGTCAGATTTAAATAATTGGAAAGACATTAAGTGCTCTTGGATAGGCCGAGCGAATATAATAAAAATGACAATACTCCCTAAACTAGTCTATTTATTTAGTGCTATACCAATCAGACTCCAAAGAAACTATTTTAATGACCTAGAGAAAATAACAACAAAATTCATATGGAAGAACAAAAGGTTGAGAATTTCAAGGGAATTAATGAAAAAAAAGTCAGATGAAGGTGGTCTAGCTGTACCTGATCTAAAGTTATATTATAAAGCAACAGTCACCAAAACCATTTGTTATTGGCTAAGAAATAGACTAGTCGATCAGTTTAGGTACACAGGACAAAATAGGGTACAACTATAGCAATCTAGTGTTTGACAAACCCCAAAATACCAATTTTTGGGATAAGAATTCATTATTTGAGAAAAAAAAAAAAAACTGTTGGGAAAACTGGAAATTAGTATGGCAAAAATTAGATATGGACCCACACTTAACACCATATACCAAAATAATATAAAAATGGGTCCATGATTTAGGCATAAAGAATGAGATCATAAATAGATTAGAGGAACAGAAGATAGTCTACCTTTCAGACCTGTAGAAGAGGAAGGAATTTATAACTAAAGGAGAACTAGAGATCATTATTGATCACAAAATAGAAGATTTTGATTACACCAAATTAAAAGGCTTTTGTACAAACAAAACTAATGCAAAGAAGATTAGAAGGGAAGTAACAAATTGGGAAAATATTTTTACAGTTAAAGATTCTGATAAAGGCCTCATTTCCAAAATATATAGAGAACTGACTCTAATTTATAAGAAATCAAACCATTCTCCAATTGATAAATGGTCAAAGGATATGAACAATTTTCAGATTTTCAGATAAAATAGAAACTATATCCACTCATATGAAAGAGTGTTCCAAATCACTACTGATCAGAGAAATGAAAATTAAGACAAATCTGAGATACCACTACATACCTTTCAGATTGGCTAACATGAGAGGAACAAATAATGATGAATGTTGGAGGGGATGTGGGAAAACTGGGACACTGTTACATTGTTGGTGGAGTTGTGAAAGAATCCAGCCATTCTGGAGAGCAATCTGGAATTATGCCCAAAAAGTTATCAAACTGTGCATACCCTTTGACCCAGCAGTGCTATTACTGGGCTTATATCCCAAAGAAATACTAAAGAAGGAAAAGAGACTTGTCTGTGCCAAAATGTTTGTGGCAGCTCTTTTTGTAGTGGCTAGAAACTGGAAAATGAATGGATGTGCATCAATTGGAGAATGGTTGGGTAAATTTTGGTATATGAATGTTATGGAATATTATTGCTCCGTAAGAAATGACTAGCAGGATGAATTCAGAAAGGCTTGGAGAGACTTACATCAACTGATGATGAGTGAAATGAGCAGAACTAGGAGATCACTATACACTTCAACAACAATACTCTATAAAGATATATTCTGATTGAAGTGGATATCTTCAACATAAAGAAGACCTAATTCAGTTCCAATTGATCAATGATGGACAGAAACAGCTACACACAGAGAAGGAACACTGGGAATTGAGTGAAAAATGTTTGCACTATTGTCTTTCTACCCAGGTTACTTATATCTTCAGAATCCAATTCTTACTGTGCAACAAGAAATTTGGTTTTACACACAGATATTATATCTAGGATATACTGTAACACATTTAACATGTATGGGATTGCCTGTCATCTAGGGGAGGGAGTAGAGGAAGGGAGGGAAGGAGGGAAGGGAACATTTGGGAAAGTAAATACAAGGGATAATATTGTAAAAAAAATCACCCATGCATATGTACTGTCAAAAATTATAATTATAAAATTAATAAAAAATAATATGAAATGATGGCATATTAAAAATAAAAATAAAAATAAAAATTCAACTGGAAAAAAAAACAACAGCAACAAAAGTAAAGTAAATTAAGAAAATAATTTACTAAAAAACAGAACTGAACAAATGGAAATGAATGACTCAATGAGACATCGAGAATCAATCAAGCAAAACCAAAAAATGAACAAAAAAGAAGAAAATGTAAAATACCTACTTGGGGGGGAAAACTGACCTGGAAAATAGGTTGAGAAGAGACAATCTAAGGATTATTGGGCTTACTGAAAACCATGATGAAAAAAAGAGCCTAGACATTATTTTTCAGGACATCAAAGAGAACTTCCCTGATGTCATAGAATAAGAAGGTAAAATAGCCATTGAAAGAATTTCCTTAACACCTCCTGAAAGAGACTCCAAAATTAAAACTTCAAGAAATATCATGACTAAATTTCAGAATTATGAGACCAAGGAAAAAATATTGCAAGCATTCAGAAAGAAACAATTCAAATACAGAGGAGCTACAATAAGGATTACCCAGGACCTAGCAGCCTCCACCTTAAAATCTCAAAGAGCCTGGAATCTGATATTATGAAAAGCAAAGACATTTGCAATGCAGCTATGAATAAACTACCCTGCTAAACTTAATATTTTCTTTCATGGAAGAAGATGGTCATTAAACAAAAAAGATGAATTCTATTTATTTCTGATGAAAAGACAAAGCTTAACAAAATATTTAACTTTCAAATATAAAACTCAAGAGAACTATAAAAGGTAGTAAGAAAAGAACTCTTAAGAACTGTACCTCTATACATAAATAGTGCATGTATAATTTGATTTTACTGTTATAAAAAAGAAACTAGAGGTAGAAAGGGGATTATACCAGAAAAAAAAGGGAAAATGGAGGTAAAATGAGGGAAATTACATCTCAGGAAAAGGCAAAAAAACTTGCTATATTTGTGGGGAAAAAAGGAGGGAGATGAATACTGTGTGAATCTTACCCTCATCAAATTTCATTCAAAGAAAAAATATTAGTCATATTTGGCTTCACCAAGAAACTTGTTTCACCTTATAGAAAACTAGGTGGAAAAGGGGGGAAAGGGAAGAAGTAGACTAATTAGAAGGGAAAACAGAAATAGTAGGGGAAAGGTATAAGAAAGGGGGAGGGACTCTAAAGGTGGAGGCCTGCTTGAGGCAAGTAATGATCATAAGTAAAATAGTGGGGAGAAGGGAAGGGAGAAAAGGAAAGAGAAAAGTATAATTTGGGCTTAATAATATGGCAGGAAATACAAAATTAGTAGTTTTAACTGTAAATGTGAATGGGATGAACTCTTCCATAAAGCAAAAGCAGATAGCCGAATGGATTAAAAACCAGAACCCTACAATATGTTGTTTACAAGAAACATATTTAAAGCAGAGTGATACATAACAGAGAAAAGGTAAAAAGCTGGAGCAGAATCTACTATGCTTCAGGTGAAGTTAAAAAAAAAAAAAAAAAAAAAAAAAAAAGCAGGAGTAGCCATCCTAATCTCAGGTCAAGCAAAAGCAAAAATGTATCTAGTTAAAAGAGATGAGTAAGGAAACTATATCTTGATAAAGGGTACCATATATAACGAAGCAATATCAATACTAAACACATACACCAAGAGGTATAGCATCTAAAAGAGCTGCAAGAAGAAATAGACAACAAAACTATAATAGTGGGAGATCTCAATCTTGCTTTCTCAGAACTAGATACATCAAACCACAAAGTAAATAAGAAAGAAATTAAGGAAGGAAATAGAATACTAGATATTTGGAGAAAATTGAATGGACATAGAAAGAAGTGCACTTTCTTTTCAGCAGTTCATGGAATTTATACAAAAATTGACCATATACTAGGACATAAAGACTTCAAAATCAAATGCAGAAAGGTAGAAATAATAAATGCATTTATTTCAGAACATGATGCAGTAAAAATTACATTCAATAGAAAGCCAGGGGAAAATACAACAAAAAATAATTGAAAACTAAATAATCTCATCCTAAAGAATGAATGAGTAAAACAGCAAATCATAGAAATAATTAATACTTTCATTCAAAGTTATGACAATAATGAGACAAAATACACAAATTTGTAAGATTCAGCCAAAGTGGTAACAAAGAGAAATTTTATATCTCTAGATGCTTATACTTGCATAAAATAAAGAAAGAGAATATCAGTGAATTGGGCTTACAAGTAAAAAATTCTAGAAAAATAACAAATTAAAAAAATATCAAATATCAAACTTGAAATTCTAAAAATAAAAGGAAAGATTGATAAAATTGAAAGTAATAAAATATTAAATTAATAAATAAAACTAAGAGTTGATTTTATGAAAAAATCAACAAAATAGACAAACCTCTAGTTAATTTGATTAGACAAAAGAAAAGAGGAAAATCAAATTATTAATCTCAAAAATAAAAAGGGAGAAACTTCCACCAATGATAAGGAAATTATAGCAATAATTAGGAGTTATTTTGTCTAAGATTAGACCAATAAATTTGATAACCTAAGTGAAATGGAGGAATAACTACAAAAATATAGATTTCCCAGAATAACAGAAAAGGAAATAAATTACTTAAATAGTCCCACTTTAGAAAAAAGAAATAGAATAAGCTATTAATCAGCTCCCTAAGAAAAAATCTCCAGGGCCAGATGGATGTACCTGTGAATTCTACCAAACATTTAAAATACTATACAAAGTATTTGAAAAAAATAGGGAAAGAAGGATTTCTACCAAACTCCTTTTATGACACAAATATTTTCATCCTACCAAACCAGGGAGGATGAAAAGAAAAAAAAATATTTAGACCAATTTCCCTCATGAATATTGATGCAACAATCTTAAATAAAATATTAACAAAGAGATTACAGAAATTCTTCCTCAGGATAATACACCATGAAAAAGTAGGATTTATGCCAGGAACGCAGGGCTGCTTCAATATTGGGAACACTATTAGCATAATTGACTATATCAATAACCAACCAACCAAAATCATATGATTATCTCAATTAAAAAAAAAGCATTTGATAAAATCCAATACACATTCTAAATTTAAAAAATTGAGAGTATGGGAATAAATGGACTTTTCCTTAAAATAGTCAGTAGCATCTATTTAAAACAGCAGCAAGTAGCATATATAATGGGGATAAACTGGAACCATTCCCAATAAGATCAGGGATGAAACAATATTGTCCACTATCATCTTTACTATTCAATATTTTATTAGAAATGCTAGCTTTGACAATAAGAGAAGAAAAAGAGATTAAAGGAATTAGAGTAGACAATGAGGAAACCAAATTATCATTCTTTGTAGATGATATGATGGTATAACTTAGAGAACCCTACAGAATCAACTAAAAATTATTAGAAATAATCCACAATTTTAGCAAAGTTGCAGGATAATAAATAAATCCACACAAATCATCAGCATTTTTATATATCACTAGCACAATTCAATATCAAGAGAATTAAAGAGAAATTCAATTTAAAATAACTATTGATAGTATAAAATATTTGGGAATCTATTTGCCAAAGGAAAGTCAGGAACTATATGAGCAAAACTACAAAACACTTTCCACAAAAATAAAGTCAGATCTAACAAATTGGAAAAATATTAAGTGCTCTTGGACAAATTGAGCAAATATAATAAAGATGACAATACTACCTAAACTAATCTATTTATTTAGTGCTATACCAAACTCCTAAGAAACTATTTTACTGACCTAGAAAAAATAGCAACAAAATTCATCTGGAAGAATAATATGTCAATAATTTCAAGGCAATAAATAAAAAAATATGCAAATGAAGGTAGTCTAGGTATACGAGATCTAAAACTATATTATAAAGCAGTGGTCATGAAAACTATTTGATACTGGCTAAGAAATAGAATAGTCACTCAGTGAAATAGTTTAAGTTTACAGGACAAAATAGCAAATAACTATAGCAATCTAGTGTTTAACAACCCCAAAGACCCCAACTTTTGGGATAAGAACTCATTATTTGACAAAACTGCTGGGAAAATTGGAAACTAGTATGGCAGAAACTAACACAATATACTAAGGTAAGGTCAAAATGGGCTCATGATCTAGACATAAGGAATGGTATTATAAACAAATTAGAAATTCGTAAGATCATTTACCTCTCAGATCTGTGGAGTAGGAAGGAATTTGTGACCAAAAAAGAACTGGAGATCATTATTGATCACAAAATAGATAATTTTGACTACATTAAGTTAAAAAGTTCTTGTACAAACAAAACTAATGCAGACAAGATTAGAAGGGAAGCAATACATTTGAGAGACATTTTATATTTAAGGGTTCTGATAAAGACTTCTTTTGTAAAATATGTAATTGATTCAAATTCAGAAGAATTCAAGCCATTGTCCAATTGATAGTCAAAGGATATGAACAATTTTTAGATGAAGAAATTGAAACCATTTCTAGTTATATGAAAAGGTGCTCTAAATCACTATTGATCAGAAATATGCAAATTAAGACAACTGTCATACATTATTATATATCTCTCAGATTGGCTAAGATGACAGGAACAGATGTTAGAGGGATAGTGGGAAAACTGGGACACTAATACATTGTAGGTGGAACTGTGAACTGATCCACTCATTTTGGAGAACAATTTGGAACTGTGCTCAAAAAAAATTATCAAACTATGCATACCTTTTGATCCTGCAATGTTTCTACTGGGATTATATCTCAAAGAAATATTAAAGGAGGATAAGGGACCCACATGTGCAAAAATGTCTGTGGCAGCATTTTTTGTAGTGGCAAGAAACTGGAGAATGGGTGAATAAATTATGGTATGTGAATGTTATGGAATCTTAATGTTCTGTAAGAAATGACCAACAGGATGATTTCAGAGAGGCCTAGAGAGAGTTACATGAACTGATATTAAGTGAAATGAGCAGAATCAGGAGGTCATTATACACTTCAACAACAATACTGTATAAGGCTGTATTCTGATGGAAGTGCCTCTCTTTGTCAATGAGATGATTCAAACCAGTTTCAATTTTTCAGTGATGAAAAGAGCCATCTACACTCAGAGAGAAGAGTGTAGGAACTGAGTGTGGTTCACAACATAGCATTTTCACTCTTTTTGTTGTTGTTTGCTTGCATTTTATTTTGCTTCTCTCTTTTTTTCTTGGGTGCCATGATAATTGTGGAAATATGTATGCATATATTATATTTAACATATATTTCTACCATGTTTAATATATGTTGGACTACTTGTCATCTAGGGAAGGGCATGGGGGTGAGGCAGGGAAAATTGGAACACAGGTTTTTGCAAGGGCTAATGTTGAAGAATTATCCATACATATGTTTTGAAAAACAAAAAAGCTTTAATTTTAAAAAGAAAAAAAAGGAAAGAAAAAGATATGAACTGTTTTCTGGCTAAGTTTGTTTCTGTCTAGGCTTCCTCCTTATGGTGACTCTTACATTGGCTCAACTTTTTTCAGATATTGTGATGTTGAATTTCAGCATATTTTTCCACTTCACATATTTATTTATTGATAATTCCTTAGAATAGGTTAGTTAACATTTACCCAGTATGTTCTATCATTACTTCCTTGATTTTGATTTTTGTTGTAATCAGGTAATCACATAACTACACAATGCTAATTTTACTAAGATTACTATATAAATAACTACATAAATTCTATCAATTAAAATAATCATTTACCTCCTTTTTGTGATGCTATTCAATACTCATTGCATTTAGTACTTTTTAACTCTTGTCTTGAATAAATGATTTATTATACAGTAAATAGAACAGAGGCTTACTGGCTTCTTTCATTTTTACACTGGAACCACATTTTCTACCATATTTTTCACCAAGAGAGGACAAATAAAGCATGGCTAAATACACAAGCAATACAGATCACTAAAACTAATTATTCCATCATGCAAAAATTCATATTTGATGAACTACCAGAGTGTTGCAAAGGGGGAGAAAAATGTTAGCCTTTGATGCATTGTGATTACTAGGAGATGTATATTATGCATTTCCCCAGTGATTTTTCAAAGCTGAGGTTATATCTTTTTTATACAACCAAAAAATTAGGTTCGATAGTTTTTACATTAATAGTATTACAAGTGATTAAAATGAAAAGTTATCAGAAATTATTTTATATTGCATATTGGATGAAATTTACATTCTATATGGGTTATGGAAGAGAAATATTATCTTGCAACACCTATTTTTAGTCTAATCAATCCTCATCCATCAAGTATTAAAGCCATTGACAATCCTTGTTACTCTACCAGATATTTCTTATGAATTTCTGAGAAGCATGTTTTATGTAACAGTTAAGAAAATTATGCTAATCTTTCCATTGCCTAACCTATTAAATGCAAGAACAACAACATTATAGATTTTCATGTAGAAAATCTACCGTACAGTTACTGGGGATTTAGATTGATGTTCTTTTACTTGAGATGTTCTTCTACACAAAAATGAAACTTATTTGCTTGACTACATCAAGTGCAATGGCAATTACAAAAAGAATGAATTCTTATTATTTAGAACATTCATTTCTTTAAAACTGGCATAATTTCTGTTTACTTTTCCAGTTTGTTTAGATTACATGATTCCAAACAAAAATTAATCTCAACCGATCTTGTGTTTTGTAGCAACTTTTAAAGAGAACCATTCAATGATCAGCTGGTTGAAAAATGTATCTGCACAATCTGATGATAATTATATAATTTTTACATTTGTAAAGATCTTCAAAGTTTATAAAACTTTTTCATACTATATCAATCTATTCTTGTTACTATAAAAAGTTTTTTATTTTTGTTGTAGGCATGTCAAGGAAAAGGAAAGATCTAGAAAGAATAAATATCTACTTGAGATGAATGGGATGATGAAAAATTATGAGACAAATTAATTGATCAAATGTTATTTTGATTCTTTTTTTTTTTTCTTTCTGAGAATAATCTTTGGACTGCGACACAGAAGACTAAAAGAACAACACAGAAAGAGAACTTAAGTTACCAGTGAGTGAGTAGATAGCCAGATAAGTATCCCCATTTTATAAATGAGATAATAGATATCAGAGAAGATAAGCAACTCTTCAACATCACACAATTAGGGAATGGTAGAACAAGGACTCAAACTCTGACTCTATGACCCAAATTTTTCTCTATCCCTTCCTATTCTTCCTATTCTTCCTTCCTTCCTTCCTTCCTTCCTTCCTTCCTTCCTTCCTTCCTTCCTTCCTTCCTTCTTTCCTTCCTTCCTTCCTTCCTTCCTTCCTTTCCTTCCTTCCTTCCTTCCTTCCTTCCTTCCTTCCTTCCTTCCTTCCTTCCTTCCTTTCTTCCTTCCTTCCTTCCTTCCTTCCTTCCTTCCTTCCTTCCTTCCTTTCCTTCCTTCCTTCCTTCCTTCCTTCCTTTCTTTCTTTCTTTCTTTCTTTCTTTCTTTCTTTTCTTTCTTTCTTTCTTTCTTTCTTTCTTTCTTTCTTTCTTTCTTTCTTTCTTTCTTTCTTTCTTTCTTTCTTTCTTTCTTTCTTTCTTCTTTCTTTCTTTCTTCTTCCTTCCTTCCTTCCTTCCTTCCTTTCTTTCTTTCTTTTCTTTTCTTTTGTCAATTAAGATAGCATAGTACTGGACTATTCCAAGGATTCATTCTTCTCTACTTTTCCTTGCTACTGACCTGTGACTTAAAAATTCACAAAACATAAATAATAAGAGAATAAAAATAGTTTAAAATGACAAATGATTAAATATTAATTTCAAAATTAGAGTATAAAATTGTTCATGTAGAGATTAGCACCATTTTTTGACTTTCTATTTACATTTCCTACATCATGTCATGGTATAAGTGTCAATTGGTCACTAGTTTCTCAGGATGTGAACATTCTTTAACCAAAGTCTTTTCAGTATTTTATGCATTTTACTTTGTTTCTTGAATCTATTGCTGTAAGTACAGATTTTCTATGCTTCCTAAGTCACCTTTCTTTTTTGCCATCTCATTGTGTCCTAGACTTGATCTCACTAAATTTTTTTATAATTCTTTCTTTTTTCAATTCCATACATAGTCTAAGTCAAAGGGATGCACTTATCCAAACCTTCTAAACTAATTATATTTATTCACAAGAGAAAAGAGTAGTCAATAATATCATAACTAAGATCAGTGATAATCAGGAGTGCTCATAAAAGAAAACTACCCAGGTACATTTGTTTATACCTGAATATCCTAAACTAGTCTCAATCCCTTTCTTATTGTGGTGTGGGTTAGTTGTTTATAGTTGTGTTTAACTTTTCATGACCCTTTTTGGGATTTCTCGGTAATGATACTAACATGGTTTGCCATTTCTTTTTCTAGTTCATTTTACATATGAGGAAGCTGAAGCAAACAGAATCAAGTGAGTTGTCACATAGCTAGTTAGAAAGATGAGTCTTCCTGACTCCAAGTGCAGAAGTCTATCAATTTTACCAGATAATTGCACCAATCACCTTGGCATATGTGATTTGTTCTGGATCTAAAGCTCATATTAAAACATACTGCCCTTATTTCACCATTCATACTAAGCAAAAACAAAAATATAAAAATATCTATTGCACCAAAACTTATCCTAGCAATCTGAGATTGTAAAATAATCACTGTTTTACGTAGAGCTCATTCTCAGCTAATCAGGAAACCTCTTGACCTGGAGTAGGCTTTTTGGATATTCACTTATATTCCTATATAATTAATTACATTCTAATAGAATGTCTCATTTTCCTCTGCTCAAATAGATTAGGGGATTTAAAAAAAAAAGGATCTCTCCCTCCCTCTGTCTCTGTCTCTGTCTCTATCTCTCTTTCTCTTCCTGCTCTCTCCTTCCTCTTTCTTTTCTCTTTTCTTCTCTTTTCTCTCTCTCTCTCTCTCTCTCTCTCTCTCTCTCTCTCTCTCTCTCTCTCTCTCTCTCTCTCTTTATATCTTCAACATGATATTTGTAAAGGTAAGAAAATAATTATTACTTATTACTTCAAGAGATCCATAGATCTTGGATAAAATGGAAAGAAGTCCCTAAGAACTTAGAAAAGGATGCCATCAGCTAGGGTCCTTTATCAGCCAAGTACTAGATATCCTTTGGATAGTGCTGAGACAAAATGAACTGTAAAATGACAAATTATCAGTCCTACAAACAATTTCACTTACTAATATAGTTTTAAATTCAGCCTTTAAGTAGATTTGATGGTAGTGGTAAGTTACTAACTCGTCCTTCTAAATGTAAACTGAACATCTTTTATATTTTGTATTTCTTTTGCATGTAGAAATTAATTGCTTGTCTCATACTTGTCTCATACCTGATTTATCTTGTATCTTTATCTTGAGAAACTCTTAACATTAACCATAAGTAAAATCACCCCCTGGGTTGGGAGACTTAAAGAACCGAAAAGTATGGGAACAGAAAGCCTAGCTCCTCTCATAGGAAGTCAACACACCCAGGACAGAACCTGGTATAAACAGAAGATATGAGTACAGAATGGGGAATAGGGATAGAAGGGATAGAACCAAATTCTTCCTGTGCTCAAAAGCAAATACTCAAAGTTAAAAGCATAATACTAGTCTCCTCCTATCTCTTATGAAGGATTTTACAAAGACAAAACTGAGATCACTATATCTTTAATTAGAATTTTTTTTTTTTTTTTTTTTTTTTTTTTTTTTTTTTTTTTTTTTTTTTTTACATAGGGAAGCACTGTATACTCATAAAACTATTCCTGGGGCAAGTACTAAGGATATCCTTAGTTTGGGGAAAGGGTATGGTGGAAAATAAGAGAAAAATATACAGCATCAAAGATGATAGGAGATAGGATAATAGAAAGATAGGAAAGACAGAAACTTGAGAACACTATAAGGGCATTGATGGACAACCTATCCCCTCCAGACGCTGAGGAATAAAACCATATGGCACCTTCCTATTTAAACTAATTATTCCTAATGACTAAGAACTAAGGTCAGTATGTTCTTCACATTTGGTATGAGGAAGTGATAACTCTCATAGGGAACAGATAAATACTTTTTTTTTTTTTTTGTATAAGGGCCAGAAAGAGAGCTTGAAGTCTTTAAAGCAGAGAGACAGAGACAAAAACCTTTAAACTATCATGCTAGAGAACTGGAAGGGAGTTTTGATATCATGTAGCTTAATTTTTTGATTTCATAAGGAAGAAAAGCTAAGATCTAGGAAGTTAAAAGACTTGTCTCAGGCCATAATGGAGGTCTCATTCAGGTTGGTACTAGATTAGAGAGCAAACCAGGACAAAGTCAAAGAAAGTCAACATTTGAGTAACTCAAAGATTTTCAGATAGAAAAGACTTGATATACCATAATGTCCCAAATTGCTAATATTTTTAAAAGAAAGAAACAGAATCAGAGTACGGAATAAAATATAAGTTTTTGTTTGCTTCCACCTCCACCCTGAATTCTCCTATAGTGCTCTTTTAGGTAAGTTGTTGAAATTTACTTTGCTTGGGAGAAAAAATGGACATTAGATCTTCCATAAAGCTAAGCAGTAATCCTATTTGATCAATGAGACATACATTACTTCCCAAGCCCATTCACATCCAGTTACAGTAATTGCAAATGTTTAACCTGATTGGAGCCACAAATGTTGAGGGAAAGAAAAGTTCTTGGCATGCAGAAGGAAGATGCTTTCTTAGGAGGGTATGGTTCATAAAAGAGGCTAAAAGGCTGTATTTCTCCTTTTCTTTTCCTACTTGAATTATTTTCATATTCCTTTCTTAGGTATATTATATTGAAAGGCCTGGGAAAGGATTTTCCATTTCCTGGGGTAGCCTAGTGTTTTTAGTAGTCTCAAGGTCCCTGAAGTACCTCTACTTTTACTTCACAGGAAAGCTAATGATACCTTTATTGTGAGATAACATAGTATGATAGAGCAATAGCTCAGAAGAAAAAGAGATCTGGGTAAAAAAATATATCTCCAATTCTTACCATCCTGGAAGCATATGAAAAGTCCTTTAATTTCTGGGGCCTCCATTTTCTTATATGTACGATGAGGGAAGTTAGTGTAGATAGTCACTGATGTTGCTTCTAGTTCTAAGTCTATGGGTCTATTGTGATCATCCTTCTAGGCTCCAATCCCATATGCATTTACACTTGTAGTTATGCTCAAAGAGTGTACTAAATACATAAAGCCCTAAATACCTTAGTTATTAGGGGTTATTCTCATGTAACTTTATTTGTAAAACTATATCTCAAAAGCCTTTGCTACTGTGCTTCTTAATTAAGTCAAGTAGCAAATGCAGCTAGCTCATAGCAAAACAAAACAAAACAAAACAAAAAGCACTTGCCAAAAAGACCTAAGAAGAGTAAATGCAAAATATTCCTCCTCTAAATGTGGGGCATAATGTTTCAAATATATATGCAATGTTTTTATGGCATAAGTAGTTATGTCATCTTATGCTTCTGGTACTACAAACCCTTGATATATCTCTTTTTCATATTATGCAGCTCTCTTCTCATTTCTTTTACATGGGTTGTTCAACTGAGAACCCAGGTCTATTCTTTTCCAAAGTTCAACTTTTGGTTGCCAGAATTAGTTTTCCCTTGAATTCATAATTGACTCTCTTCTTTACTTCCAGGGATTATGACCCTTGAAACTGCTTCCTGGAAAAAGTATGTCTCTTTTTAAAAAGTGAATGCTTCTGATTTCTCAATCTGTAGAAATGATGAGCTCAGAAACTGCTAAATGATGTATTTTCAGCAGGATGAGAAGTGATTATACTTCTAAATGTAATACCCAGTAGGGTAGGGAATAAGAGAGGACTCTCATACTTTTCCTCTTCTTCCCTTTAATATAGGCACAGGAAACATACTTTACAAAGCTTCTTTCAGAAAGGAACTCACTCTACAGAGAGCAGATATAACTATTTAAAGGACGCTAGAGGCAAGATCAGATTTCAGCCAATTTGAAGTTCTCCTGCCATTTCAATCAAGGTACTTTTCTACACTTTCCAAAGGGATCATTGGATGTGCTCAAGATTTTACAGTCAGTTTTAACACTCCATTAATATATTAATTGTCTCTTGTTTCATCCATTGTCACTATTATCTGCCCTTTGTTTTTGGCGAATAAATTTACGGGGGGGGGGGGGGCAGGGTGTGAAGGAGATCATAAATAAAATTATCAAATTTCACCTACCTCCTTCCCCTATTCTATTATCTTAAGATTCCTTTGCTTAAGAACTTGAATTCCAGGTTCACAATTTTTTGAGAAACAAAAAGTTGAGAAAAAGGCTAGGGATCAGGGAGATAAAAGCATATTCACACAGTTTCCAGGAGGGACTGCCTTGTTCCTCAGAATAAAGAACTTTTTTCAGAGCTAAAAGCTTTTTTTTTTTTTTTTTTTTTTTTTTTTTTTTTTTAATGTCCCATCATTGGGATGAGTTGGAACACATTCCCAATGCTTTCGCAATCGTCTCCTGGGACAAAGTCCTATATGCCTCATCTTCCTCGCTGCAGTTTTGACAAATAAATACATTCAAAATCATTCTCCTTTAGAATTATAGGCAATTTCAATAATTCTATTAACCTCTTCTCACAAGATCCTTTGAGTTAATTACTGAATGGGTCTCAGAATTCAGATGACTAGGGCAAGTCTTTGGCTAACAAAGATTCTAATAATACTCACTTCTCTATCTAAAATTCCCTAGTAAAACAAAGGAAAATATCCCAGGTTGAAGCTATAGAAACAGAGGTGCAAATATTTCAGAATAAGCCTATTCATATGTTTAAAAACCCAGTGACAAAGATAATTTTCTTTTAAGCAAATGGTAACATTGATCACTTTCTTTTTTCAGTCTTAATCTGTGAGTTTGGGTTTCAGCAGGTGAATTTTTGCTTCAAGCCAATTATAACTCTCAAAACAAAGGAAATGTAATTACCTTTTTATTGACGCATTAAAAGGAAATAAATAGTATAATCAGCAGCTATATTCTTTTCAGCAAAGGTGCTACTGTTATCAGTGCAATGATTAGCTAGGGCCAATATAAAAAAGTGGTGATAGACACCAGTAGGGAGGAGGGCTACTCTGGCAGTAAGGAGAGGAATTGTGATTAAAACATAAAAGGAAAAAAAAAAAGGAGTACTTCTAATACAAATTGATAGAAGGGCAGCACACTTGATTGAAACACATTGGGGGGTAAAATGCTTCTTTTTCAAATTTTACATATCATTGCATTTCACCTTCAGTTACAATATTTTGAACCACAGCGATACTGCTGCCCAAGGCTGCTTACATTACCATGGATCTCACTGCAGCACAGTTACAGTCTTAATTAACATTTCTGAAACTCCTGAAAATCATTTCATCTCTGCCTATTGAAAGTGGTTTCACAATAATGTGAAGGATTTCAAGTGTGTAGCTGGGGAGGGGGAGCTGTGGAAGGTTCCTCTGCTGGGAGGTGGTACAGAAAAACAATGAAAGACAGTAAGACACACATAAAAGTAACTTTAGGAGAGTTCATGAGCATGCTGGGTGACAGTTTCACAGAACAAGAGGAAAACTTCTAGATAATCCTCTATTAAAAGGTCTGGAGAGAAGAGCCAAGGACAGGTCAAATGGTTGGGATAAAATGACATTATTTTTTGAAAAGATAATTTGTCTCCTGGAATTCTATGGAAGGAAGGAATGAGAGCCCTCCTGGATCTTGCTTTTCTGTGAAATATATTTCTACTAAGAAAGTTGGGCCTCAAACATTTGGAGTTTTCTGATGTTCTTTTAAATCAACAAGGCAGGAGCAGAAGAGGGAGCAGAGATTGCTGGTATAGGGAGCACATTTTTATTTATTGAATATGAATATTTATTCATATTTTTATTTTTAAAAATTTCTTGCCTTAATGAATGAAAAATCACTTAATATCTTTGATTCAGGTTTCTTACTTGAAAGAAATGTCTGTTCCTATATTAAATCCTTGATTTTGTAGGATCCTATGAGCTTGAGATCAAAACAAAGGGGGATCCTCAAGTTGGTGCTAATAGAAGTAATATGGTACTATATCTGTATAGCATTTCTATGATGTCACTACTACATAGAGGGAGTAGTTAGAAAGAGCAAGTGATGTATGCAGGGATGGTAGGACCAGTATGGAACAACAGACCAGTGGACAACAATAGTCAAAAGCAACATCTAGTAAATGCTCTGTTAAGTAACAGAACCTGGCAAATCTCTATATGGGATGTCTGAAAGCAATTGCTCAAACTATTATTTAGATAATGGTTGCATAAAATCCTGGGACAATCTTCTATTTGGTGAATTTTTTCCTCTTTTCTTTCCCCTATTCCTTTAGGTAATAAAATAAAATTTTAAGGAGCAATCTGAAGATTTGCTAATGCTCATTGATGCACCCCCAAATTGTACCACAAAACCTCTTACAAAATAACTTGTATTTATATGTAGATATTTGTTGTTTACAAATGTTGCAAGGTTGCTTTCCCCCAACAATCTTATGAGGTGGGTGATACATATATTGATTACATTTTACAACTGAAGAAACTGAAGGTCAAAGAGGTTAAAGATTTAGTCATGTCCATAACAGCTAGCAAATGTGTGAGGTGAGATTTGAGTTCTGATCTTGGCATTGCATCTAGATGTCTTTCTAAATTCTGTGCTTCAGGGGTGGGTGGAGATAGAAGGGATAGAGACACATGTAACATCTTTTCTACTGTGCCTGTCATTGGCGAGGTAGGCTTTCATACTGCCAATAAGATCCCTTAAAAACATCTCAGTCAACCAAAAACCTAACCCCCAAATCTAGTGGATTTAAAAATAAGTATAAATATTATTCCACATAACAAAACACACAATATCCCAACCTAAAAATCTAAAGACCATAACAACTGAATGCTTAAAGCAAATACAAATTTGTCATAATTTTCACCAAAGCAAGCCTGATTGTTGGGTTGTTTCTACTTTTGATATTCTAAATACAAACATCTTTATTAATTTTTACCTTATTATTCTAAAATCTGTGATGATATAGATTCATATTATAAGGGATTTTATTGAGTAAAAAGGGAAGTAACTAGGGGATATATTTATAATACATTATTAAGGAAGTCAGGCAATTTCCCACTAATGTATCTAATCTTATATCTTATTGTGCTAATCATAATATGCACTACATGATGATGATAACATAGACAATTAAGGTAAGTTGTTGAAATTGGATAGTGCCACTGTTTTATATTACATATATTTCAGTCAATGGTTTCTATTAGAGTTATATAAACTTATTAATATGAATACTATCAAAGTCAAATCCAATTGTAATAATTCTATCTTATGGAACATATAAAGTTATTATTATTTTTAACCTAGCCTTTGACTATTTCAGTGTAAGAAACTCCAGAAGAGCTCTACCAATGCACTTACTCTGCAATCTTAGATCTTAGAGTTACTTAGATACTGAGAGATTAAGTGGCTTAGCAGAATCATAGCCAATATATTCTAAAGACAGGGTTCTAACCCACATCTTCCTGATTCCAAGGTTAGCTCTCTATGTATTGTACCATGCTATATTATGCATGTCAACATTAATTATGGATACGTTTTATAAACTTTATTTTGCAAAAAAATTCCTGAACTTTCTTTTTAAAAGACCTAGTTTGAAGTAGATAATGAAATAACTAGCTAACAAGGCATTCTGATAAATATATAGATGTTTTGGTAGATAAGCCATATCCATTTGTCTTTTCTCATTTTTGGAGCAGAACCTAGCTATCTTTCTTGATTAGTCAATAATTTAATAGCATCTTTACAATATTATTTACTACGGATTTCAAAAAGCAAATATTGTAAATTTTGAGTATTGCCTCAGAGAACATCAAAAGACAACTGAAGTAAAAATGAGTATTTAGAATTTACTATTAGATCCAGCCAAGCTGAGAGCACAGGGAGATGAAACTGGAACAACAACAAAGATGGAATAGAAGAGATATGCTTGCCTTTTATAATTATATTTTCTTTTTGGCAGCAATAGTAAGGTCATCTCATTTGGATTCATCTATATTAAAAACCCAATGTACTAAGGAAGTAGTATTTTTTTCTCTTTCTCTTTTTCTCTTTCTCCTTTCCTTCCTTCCTTCCTTTCTTCCTTCTTTCCTTCCTTCTTTCCTTCTTTTCCTTTTTTCCTTCCTTCCTTCCTTCCTTCCTTCCTTCCTTCCTTCCTTCCTTCCTTCCTTCCTTCCTTCCTTCCTTCCTTCCTTCCTTCCTTCCTTCTTTCCTTCTCTTCCTTCCTTCCTTCCTTCCTTCCTTCCTTCCTTCCTTCCTTCCTTCCTTCCTTCCTTCCTTCCTTCCTTTCTTCTTTCCTTCTCTTCCTTCCTTCCTTCCTTCTTTCCTTCTCTTCCTTCCTTCCTTCCTTCTTTCTTTCCTTCCTTCCTTCCTTCCTTCCTTCCTTCCTTCCTTCCTTCCTTCCTTCCTTCCTTCCTTCCTTCCTTCCTTCCTTCCTTCCTTCCTTCCTCCCTCCCTCCCTCCCTCCCTCCCTCCCTTCCTTCCTTCCTTCCTTCCTTCCTTCCTTCCTTCCTTCCTTCCTTCCTTCCTTCCTTCCTTCCTTCCTTCCTTCCTTTCCTGCTTCTTCTTTCCTTCTATCTCTCCTTCCCTCCTTTCTTCCTTTCTCTCTCTGTCTCTCTGTCTTTCTTCCTTCTCCCTCCCACCTCTCTTTCTCTGTCTTTTTTCTCTTCTTTTTTTCTTCTTTCTTGCCCCTCCCATTAAAAAATAAAATTATTTTCTATGTGTAATACTCAGTGCCTTCAACTGATCCTCTTATGGCCAAGTATTGTGAACTTACAATTTTGGCCACCTCTCTGTAGTTAATACCCATCTTTGAAAATCCTTTCACAAAATGGGCCATTCAACACTGAACACAATTTTCCAGATGTGATCTAAAAGGAACCTTTAATGACTTAATGGCTCTAGAATGCCATTGATTGAGAAAGAACTTAATTAGGTTATTACTAAGTGCTAATGAGATAATGAGATATTAGGTTCTTACTAAGTGCTAAGTCTGTACTTAACAATTCTCTAGTTCTGCCCTTTACTGGGAGTTTTACTTGTGAACTCTTGGAGGAGGAGCTTGTATGCTTAGGAGGAGCAAGTTCATTGGTTGAAGTAATTTTTCCCAGAAGCCCTTGCGTTATCCCATGCCCATTCTCTGGGAGGATAAAAGAGGGCAGCACGAGAAAGATAGAGAGTGTCTTGTCTGGATCAGACTTGAGGGAAGGGAAGGGAAGTCACTACTCTGGACCAGAGTTAACAGCAACTGTGTGGAGACAATGGTTCTCTACAGGAAGAAGAATCTGTCTGAGAGATTTGAGTTGACACAGCAGATCTCCTCCCAGAGAGCAATTGGCAGTTTCTGGAGACAACAACACATTACATATTGGCGTCCACAACATGGGGCAAGGACTTTTGCTTATCCTGACAAAGACTTATTCTAAGTCCTTCAGAGGAGCTAGCCCAGACCTTCGCATTTAAGGACTTATTCTGAGCCCTTCAGAGGAGCTAGATCAGAGGATCACAAGAACTTATTAAAGTTGCCAGGATTTGATCAAATATACATAACTTGCTAAAGTTCACATGGTTTTAGAGATAAATGAGATCAAGTCTTATAATAATCTAAAAAAGGGACGAGTTCTAAAAGAATGAAAAATTAACCTAGACCCTTCTGTTTTGTTTTAATGATTGTGAAGACATGAGTATGCATATTTTCTTATCTTTATAAAAACCTTTAGATGGATCTTTTATAAAATAGACATGGTGCAGTGGATGTAAAGCCAACGTTGGAGTCACAAGGAGATGTGGGTTTAAGTCCCATCTCCAAAACATAATGGATGTATGACCATAGACAAATTACTGAATGATCCATCTACTCTCAAAAAGTATATAATATAGAAAAAATTCCAACCTGCATTGGTATAAGGCTTGTTTTCATCTGTAAGTTTCCTATGCTATTGAAATCTCAGGTACAAAATCTATCCTAATACATCACTCTGGAAAGGGTCTATGTTTACACAGAACACATTCTTAATAAAAGATAAGAAATGAATAGGCATTTTGGTAAATTATTTTTAAATGGAATTCTTAATCTTTAAAGTTGTTGTATAATGTGTAATACCTATTGGAATTTATTGTTTATTATATATAAGACCATGACCAATATAATAAAAATGACTTTGGGAATTGATAGTGGGCAAAATATCATACAGGATAATAGTTAACCAATTTGTTTGCCAGATAGGTTTCTTGAAGGAAATATTAAAGAAAACATGTTTTCTTATTGGAGGAGTGGTAATCCAATTATTCCTGCTCAAAAGGGATATAACAATGATTGAGAGTACAACCCTACTGTCATTATTTTATGAATAAAGAAACTGAATCATTCTGAAATGATTTGTTTGATGTCACTTTGGCAGCAAATGGAGGAGCGAGGACTCAGACTCAGGACATCCACC
This sequence comes from Sminthopsis crassicaudata, assembly GCF_048593235.1. Classification (NCBI taxonomy): domain Eukaryota; kingdom Metazoa; phylum Chordata; class Mammalia; order Dasyuromorphia; family Dasyuridae; genus Sminthopsis; species Sminthopsis crassicaudata. Next base: position 193,522,566 of record NC_133617.1, read on the forward strand.
TCATATCCAGTGTTTTCTTCCTTATCATATGTTGCTCTATGCCACTGTTTCTTACTATTGAATCTTCACCTCATGGGGTTACAGCTGAACTCAGCTTCAAAATGCCAGATGGTGATAAAGCACAAACTGCCGATTATACTCAGAAATACTGTGGGCTCTACAATAGAATTAAAGAGAAACTAACAAAGGTGCTCTTGGTATGAGGGTCTTCAATATTCAAAGTCCCTTCTTTCTCCAGTCCTTTTAAATATATTAAAATCACAAGACACTTCAGGATATCTAGGTGCATTACTATAAGCTGAGACATCAATTATCTTTGTATAAAAAGATCCCTTTTATAGAAAAAATCATAACCCTTCCCCGGATTCTGATTTTTCTCTTGAACTTACCCTCATATGAGAATCATTCACATGAAATAATTGACTTAAATCTATCTATCTGTCTGTCTATTTATCATCTATCTATTCATCCATCTATTTATCTATCTAGCTTTCCTTAAAGCTTATTGAAATGTAATTCATGGTAGGGAACTTGACACTTGCTTTTCTATAGTAGGTGAACAGGAAGCATTTGTCATGAATTCATTTTGATTTTTCTATATTCCATAGGGCAACTTCTTGATTTAGTAATCAAGGGGGCAGCTAGGTGGTGCAGTGAATATAATTTTAGGATGAGGAATATTTATCTTACTGATTTCATATCTATTCTCAGATATTAGCTGTGTGCCTTGTTTGCCTTAGTTTCCTGAGGTGTAAAATGAATTGGAGAAAGAAATGGCAAACTACTCCAGTACTCTTTCAAGAAAACACCAAATAAGGTCATGAAGAGTAGAATGTAACTAAATAACAACAATTTTTTTTTTTTTGGCTTAAAGCTGTCCTGTTTTGATCCCAGAACTTTGCTCTGGTGATCAGAGCTCTGGGCCAATAATTCAACATCCATTGATAATGTAGTTTTGACAAAGATAATTGATTCTTACCTTGAGTCTATACTTATCTCAATTGCATTTAATCAATTTTAGGACAGTACCCTTATCCAAGCTACTTCATCACTATCAAATAAAGAGGAAGACTGGGAAGAATGAAAACAGAATATTCCAAGACTTATTGTTGGAAAAAAAGAATCAAAAAGATTTGCCAGATTTCTCAAAATTAAAAAAAAAAAAAAACGTTTACTATAGGAATCAGTACTGCTGAATGCATTTATTTATTATTTGAAAACTTACTTGACAGTCCAGAACAAATTCTGAATATTGCTATGCCTATACTTCCTCTTTATTCAGATTTACTAAAAAGGTAGGTTTTAGTATACTGGGCTCTCTTGGAATCTTCCTGCTTTAATTGAAGACACATGGCCTCTGTCATAACAACAATATCTTGAGCTTGAATGCAATCAACACAATCTAATTCATAAATAAGGGCATCTGGAGGACATCACTATCTATCAGGAACCTTTCTTGAAGTGGACTCTGTGTTGGAATCCATCACAATAGCAAACTTTTGATAACCTTAACCCTGTCTTTTTAATTCCTTGCTTGATGTTTATAAGCATGGGTTTTTGAATAGGGTTATTTTAATTTTTAATATGTTACAAGAAATCTAAAAGTTTTTTTGTATAGATATATCTTATATGGATATATGGATAGATTTTATCTTGTTAAAAAGATTCTATAAAATGAAATTTTGTTCTATACAGTCAAATGCTTACTTTAAAAACAATTAGCATATTGAGATATGATATTTACTACATTAAATGAAATAAGAGATGGTAAAAGTGTATTCTATTTTTAAATATCTTTTGTGAAGGACTGCTTGTTTCTTACTAATACCTTCCCTGAGAATACCTTCAATTCATGCAGAGATAAATATTTTGCATAAATGATTGAGTAAGGACCTAAATTGGTAGTTGTCCATGTTTTCTCTTCACCTTTTATTTGGAAGAATAAGGTTATAGATTTCCCCCCACTCTTTTGTTATGTTACCCCCTTTTAGATATCTCTAAATCTATCCATCAATGCTCTCATAATTATATCACTTCCACCATAGATTTTATATGCACAGACATGCACATACACACACACTTATCTATAATACATTTAATATAATATAATATAAAATATAATTATTATATAGTACATAATATAATACAACATAAAATAAGATATATGTGCACATTAAATGTACATATATACATACATACATGTAAACAATCATGAATATGTGTGTATATATATATCTTTTTTTTATTTATCGTTTATCTAAAATATGACCTCAGATACTGACTAGCTGAGTAACTCTAGGCAAGATATTTAGCTTCTGTTTGTCTCTCTTTCCTCAAATGTAAAATGAAAATAATAAAGATATTTACCTTACAAAGTTGTTGTAAGGATCAAATGAAGTAATATTTGTAAATGAGATATTACTATTCTCCTATACATATATATATATATATGGATCAAATGAAGTAATATTTGTAAATGAGATATTACTATTCTCCTATACATATATATATATGTCACATACATACAAACACACAAATGCCCTAAATGTAATAATGTATATTGTCTATATCCATATATACATATATCCACATTTGTAGTTATATATGTACATATAATAAACATGCATGTGAGTATATATCTATAGAGGAAATAAAAATAATACTAATGAGAACCAAAATGGAAAAGCAGACAGATCAAATCATGCATCTGTGTGTGTTTATGTGTGTGAGTCTATATTTTTGTGTTTATACTTTAATGCCCTTGGGATGATTTTGCTTAGTTGGATATTGTGTTAAGCTTTCTTTAGATTGGATTTATCTTCCACTATTTCTTGCCATTTTATGAAAGGATAGTACTTATAATCATCCATAAGCTTTCTTTATAAGATTTTATAGATCAGTTTATATTGTAGCCCAGTGTTGCTTTTGGCACCCATTTATCTCTGGTTGGCAAATAAGTCAAAGATCTGCTGATTAAGGTGCTCTGGGGGATCTTCCTAGTCTCCTTTCTGTGGCAATTAAGTCATACTGGTTTATCTTCTGTTTGAATTTATTACAGTATGTGTTGATGTCATTTCTATTGTTCATTTCCCATTTTTATTTTTATAGCTTATTTAAACAAACCAGAGTTAAGTCTTTTAAATTCTAGTCATTTTCTTCTTATTTCCTCTTATTTTCAATATTTTTTCTCTCATTCATAAATTGTAATATTAACTAATAAATATATGAATTGACTGTGGACAGACTCTCCTAAGCTGAGAAATAAAGTTTATATTCACAATGTCTTTTCTTGTTTCTTAAGTGTCCAACTTCATTCTTTGTGAATCTATATGATACCTTTTATATTTCAGAATCATTTTTTAAATGAAAGTATTAATAATACTTAAGTTTGAAGCTTTTTTATAATTAATGTCTTCAGCCTCTTTCATTTCTTTCTACTGAGTGATTCCTCTGCACTTCAGAATTATACCTCTTTTACTGCTGTGTCATGTTGAAACTTCCCTTAATGTTTGAGTGCTTCTTGTTTCCCTTAATGCCTGGTTGTTCTCAGAAAAGTTCTTTCTTTTTGTTGTTTTCAGTTGTTTTAGTCATGTCTGAATCTTCAAGAACCTATTTGAGGTGTCCTTGGCAAAGACACTGGAGTGGTTTGTATTTCTTTCTCCAGCTAATTTTACAGATGAAAAAACTGAGGCAAATAGGGTTAAATGACTTGCACAGAGACACAGCTGGTAAGTATGTGAGGCCAGATTTGAACTCTGGAAGATAGGTCTTCCTTACTTCATGATTGGTACTCCTGAACTATCTCCTGCACTACCCAGTTGTCCAAAGTTCTAGTAGTTCCTCCAGAACATTCATTTTGAAGAGGAAAGCTCAGGTACAATGTACAAATAACAGGGCTTGAAGTCAGAAGGATTAAATAGAGCCTTAGATATTAACTAGCTGAGTAACTCTGAGAAAATCACTTAATTCCTATTTTGTGTACCCCAGGTTTTTCAAATGTAAAATGCAGGGTTATCATAAGAAGGAAATAAGATAATTATTTACAAAGCAGTTGGGACAGAACCTGGCATGTAGTAGAAATAAGAAGATATATATGTATGCAAGTATATATATATATATATATATATATATACATATATATGTATGTGTATATATGTGTATACATATATATATATATACACAGTGGGTATATATGTATGCATATGTATACATGTATATCTATTTATGTATATATACATTATATACATGCATTGTTTACTTCCTTTCCTTACCACCTCTTTTTAGGTTCTTCCTGATTTCCTCTAGTCTTCATAACCATATTGTCATGCCTGGTGCCTTCATTCCCCTCCCCATTTCAGTGAGTCCTCTTTTGCCCAAATGCAATCTAAATTCATGAAGGATATGCACCATGTCCTTTTGCTAGTTTTGTATCATCAGAATTTAGCACGAAGAATGGCAGTATGAAAAGACCTTAATAAGTGTTTGTTTTCTTTCCTTCCTCCCTCTTCTCTCTCTTTGATCCTTCATGCCTTCCTTTCTTCCTTCCTTCATGCCTTCCTTCCTTCCTTCATTTTCTTCCATCCTTCTTTCTCTTTCCTTCTCTTCAATTTCTTTCTTTCTGTCTTCCTTTCCCTCCTTCCTTCCTTCCTTCCTTCCTTCCTTCCTTCCTTCCTTCCTTCCTTCCTTCCTTCCTTCCTTCCTTCCTTCCTTCCTTCCTTCCTTGCTTCCTTCCTTCCTTCTTTCCTTCCTTCCTTCTTTCCTTCTTTCCTTCCTTCCTTCCTTCCTTCCTTTAATTTTTTCCTTTCTTCATTTTTCTTCATCTTTACCTTTTCCTGCCTCTGCATTAAAATCACCAAGTATCAATGTATATGCCAATTTGATTCTGCACTGTTGGTGTATTTAAATTATTTTCATGGAGGTATTTTTTGCAAATATATATATATTTACAACTACAAATATAATGAAATATTTAATTAAATACTATTTCTTCTAGCTTCTAGGATTTCTTACAATGCCTTGCTTTGTCTTTCCAGGGAGTTAACAGGACCTACTTTCTTACTTCTGGTTTTATTTCTAGCAAGGATATCAAAACTAGTATGATTCTTCTCTTCCAGGAATATGTATGTCTCTTCCAGCAAGATATCACTGGACTAGGATCTTCCATTTACAGTACCAGCAATAAAATTGAGGTTTTCCAATAACCTAAATATTGAGTGTTATTATGATTATCCTTTGCTCCCTTGTCACTGCAGAAAATGAAATTTCTTTCTACTGAGTGATTCCTCTGCACTTCAGAATTATACCTCTTTTACTGCTGTGTCATGTTGGAACTTCCCTTAATGTTTGAGTGCTTCTTGTTTCCCTTAATGCCTGGTTGTTCTAAGAAAAGTTCCTTTTTCAGTATGATACAAGCCACTAGTACTTGCAAGCCCTTGGTTTAGCATTCAAGAACTCTGGATCACTTTCCCACCATGGTGAGGCATTTGAGAAGGATTTTTGTGTTGAGAACAGAGCCTGGGGGTAAAATTACATATCCCAATGTTAGCAAGCATGAAGATACCACAGAAATGGAAAAAGAATAGCAGAGACTAGCTCAACCATTATTAAGGTAAGTCTCAAACCTCTGGATGGCATTTTTAAAAAGAATGGCAGAATTATCCTTTCTACTCCTAATCCTTCTTTAATGATTATAGGATAAAACCAGTACTTCCTGCCTTCCTCAGAAAAGACTTAGATGACTAAACATGAGAAACTACCCCCATGAAATACAACAGGAATGTCAGCAACTCACAACTGTCAATTGCAAAAATATGAGAATCAAAAGACAGTTACCCTATGAGATTTCTCTAATTGACTTTTTTTGTTTTAGGAATTGGTAGTAGGTCACAGGTATAGAGAGGAAAAGACCCACATATGTGTGAATACTGAAATTTTTTGCATTGACTTAAATTATTCCAGAAAATGATTAATACTTATCAAAACAACAAAAATATAAAGCACTATGTAAGTTTCATTCAAGTTGTAGCTATAGACTCTGGTGTATCTCCAGTGAAAAATAATATTTAGCACATTAAAGATACTGATTTTGATACAAAGTTTCTTTTGATCAGATGTTACAATTGCCTTGTAAAATAGGTGCAGAATTTTACTATCTTCATTGGACTTTCCAAAGGGAGTGACTCCCACACTGATGAAATCACAGGTTCAGATGCATATTACAAATTACTTTTAAATAACATCTTTAAACTCAATAATTCAGACTTTAATACCAGACAGTGTTTATACCCCTACCTACCCCCAGTTCACTTACTATGATGTTACAAAAGGCATGAAAAGTACCTTCTCTCTCCCTAAGAAAAATATAAATATGCTTAAGATATGGTCATATTTGCACAGCACTGACGTTCTATTTACTGCATTCAGTAAGTTTCATGCTTGTTCTCATTAGTTTTATAAAAATCCCTTGACTTCCATGACATCATATGGGAAAATTAAGCCAACCAGTTCATTGATAACCAGCATTAATATGTATTAATTTGGCATTTTACAAAACTCACATACAGAATTCACTCAACTTTTTTATGTTCCTTCTAACATATTAGTGAGTAGTTTCTTCTTCTTCTTCTTCTTCTTCTTCTTCTTCTTCTTCTTCTTCTTCTTCTTCTTCTTCTTCTTCTTCTTCTTCTTCTTCTTCTTCTTCTTCTTCTTCTTCTTCTTCTTCTTCTTCTTCTTCTCCTCCTCCCCCTCCTCCCCCTCCCCCTCTTCCTCCCTCTCCTCCTCCTCTTTCCCCCCCCCCCCTCCTCCTCCTTCTTCTTTTGGTACCAATATGTACCTATCAATCCAATGTTACCAATCTAGTTTCTACTACCATCAACTACACACTATACTTCAAGTGTTTGATATATGCTTGAAATCACATGAAAATGTCAGCTTCAAGTTTATGGAAGTTATCTTATCTATGTTCATAATCATTACCATCATGTAAAAAAGTAAAAAGTAAACAAACTCATATAATAACGCAGACTAGTGAAAAAAGCCTATTGAATTTTCCACTTTTCCAATGTTTCTGTTTTTTAAATGCAGAAACAGAATGCTATTGAAATAAATGATACATCCCAGAGCAATATATCAATATATTCACTATAGGTCTTCAGCAAACTGCTGGGTTCTCTAACTTTTATTTACTACATCCTGGTGTACTAACACTCAAGCTCAACCCCACACAAGGCAGGTAGAAGTGTGAACATGAGGGCCATTGAATGAATGAATTTTCTCAATACACTACAATTACAAAAATGTGCCAAAGAACTGGAGAGAGATTCATCACTAAAAAATCCTTGAAGGAATGCCTGCAAAGTACACCTGTGTCTCATTACCTGAAGTGATATTTGCCACACTGGAAGAAGGGCAAAAGAGCCTTATGAAATTCTGCTAATCAAATCAGAAGGGATATGAAAAGTACAGCTACAGAGTGGGAAAAAAAACTCAAAATCCTCCCATGCAGAATAAAACAAGAGAACAAAGACACAGGCCCAGTTATGGAACACAGCAGTGTCAGCCTTGCAAACAATTGCATTTTGTTAACAAGCCACATGTGCACACTTTCTGAACTGATGAGCAATTGTGATTGTACATAATACAATGATGCAGATGAGTCTCTCTTCCTTGCTTCCCAAGACGGATTTGAGCATCCATCCCCTTTTTGAGTGTCATTTTATTGTTTCTTTGTTAAAAAAAAAACCTAATAATAAGTTAATTAAAAAGTTAATAAAAACCTAACTTTAATAATATTTTAGTTATAATGTTTACTAGAAAATTTACTATGATTTCGTACATTTTACTTTTGCATTACCTAATGTTTTATATATTATTAAAGATAAATTCCCTAACTGATTCAACCATCTGGAAAATGATTTGGAACTATGCAAGAAAGTGACTGATCTATTCATCCCTTTTGACTCAACAATTACACTATTGGGCAGATAGCTCAAGGAGGACAAAGGCAGGAATAAAAAGTTCCAATATATACTAACATATTGAGAGGAGTACTTATAGTGGTCGTAAACATAGCAAATTGATTGTTCTTTGATTGCGAACTAGTTATAAACTGCCGTGTGAATTCAATAGAATATAATTACATAGTAAGAAATTACAGATAGAAGATGTTCTGAAAAATTTAAGAAGATTTATATGTACTGATGCAGTGTAAAATAAGCATATGTTAATATATATTTATTTATATACACGTATATATACATACAGAAAGAGAGGGTAGAAAGTATTAAAGTTCTGAAGTGAATTTGTGATCTCATTGAATATGATATTCCCTTCACTGATACACATGGCAGCCCACCTAGACTACCTATGCATGCATGCCTCTTCTATATGATTCTTATCTTCATCTCATAATTTCATGATAAGAGTCTATTTTGATGTCATGAAGGATTTCCTTACTTTCTCCTTATAGCATGATAATACTAATTGAAAATACAGGCTGTGCAATTGTTACTTTTTTTTCGTCTTGCCACATATATAATTTTCTTTTCAATTGGTACATTTCCCTGATAAACTCCTTTACTCTTAGTCTTCAAATGTCCTTTTTGTGTTCTGTGTTGCAATGTTCTCATAGGCACTCTCCTTTTCCCTATGTATGAGCTATGCAATATGCTAATTAAATATATTCACCACTGAAAGAGAGAAGATCCAGCACAAACTAAACTAAAAAGGCACTTTGTATGGCTAGGAAAGTCCTCCAGACATTCCTTTTGTCAGATGACATTGTTATAGCTGTGTCAAATTCTGAAAATTTACAGATGCTCCTAGATAAGATCCATGAATAATCTAAAGAATGTGGTTTAACTACTCACAATTAACAACAACAATGACAATAACAAATAATGAAGACTGCCTATTGTCCAGACTATGGCATGAAGTTAGATGACTGAGATAATACATTATAATATATAACTTGGATAGATATTATAAGTGAAATGGGCCTAGAATTAAGAGAACAAATGTATTGCTTATTGGAAATAACAGAAATTCTTTAATAAAACAATATTCAAAGGACAAAGGACAACTTTTGAAATACCAAAATTCTACTAATGTTGTTGTCATAGCTGTTAGTCATAGGACATAAGTTGAGAAATGTAGAAATAAGTAGAGTAATGTAGAAAGAGCATAGACATGTGGTGAGTATGAGACAGCATTAACTTATTATAAAGAACATATGAAGAAGAACCAGTCTTAAAGGTCATGTATCAAAAGTGAGGGATACTTGATGGCATCCTTATAATGCCAAAAAAAATCAAGGAAATTTCCCTAACACATTGGATGGGCAACTTATGGTTATCTAATGGGAAAGCATGGATAAAAATCAAAGAGAAAGGGATACATATATCCTTGCATCATTTAAAAAATCTATATTGGTAAAATTGTAAACCAATTTAAGTATTTTAGTGTAATTTAACTTTAAAAAGTTTAGAAATTTTTGGTGTCACAAGTGTGAGGTAGTACCATTCATTCATGTTCCCTGGCTTATTTCTATGTCATTCTTCACTGTGTAAATATAATTTTTCCATAATAGCTTTGTTCTAATATGGGACAATAGGAGGACTACTCAACTTATATTTGGAATGCAGGTTTGAGTTCCTCTCTACTCCTATTGTTGTGTGACTTCAGACAAATCATTGAATCACTCCTATCTTCAGTTTCCTCTATGAAATGTAGATCCAAAATAACTTTGGGACTTGTACCACTTACCTTAAGAAGTGTTGGGAGGATCAAAGGAGATAATTTATGCAAAGTGATTTGTAACAAAAAAGCACTATATAAATGTCAGCTATTGTTATTATGATCATTTCCCTTAAACTAGGCTTGGAAAGTTGCATTCTAATTATTCAGTTTATTCATTATCATATTGTCAGAAAGAAAAAAAGTGTCAGGAGAGACAGAATGCATTCATTGACTCACATCCCAGTTCAGTGCACAGCATTAAAATCATAGTTTCTTCAGCTGATGAAAAGAAAGGTGTCTAGATAACTTTGTTCCATTTATTGCAGTAGCTTCTTAGACTTAGGAACTTAAATATATACATATCTTAATTTGTTTTGGGGAAGCAAAGAAAAAAGGAGATACATTTAAAGACTAAAGTATGCAATAGCCTTTTTTTCAGTTTTTAGGTAAGAGTTTATTTTCTTTTTTAAATTGGAAATTCACTTTTATAAAGAATTTAAGAAATATCAACAAACACAAACATTTATTGCTTTGTGCAATTAATTTTATTTTATTTTTAACAGTATTTTATTTTTCAAAATATATGTAGTTTTCAACATTTATTTTTGTAAAACTTTATGTTATAAATTATTTTCCTTCCTTCCTTCCTTCCTTACCTTCCTCCCTCCAAGACAAAAAGGAATCTGACATAGGCTAAATATGAATAAGTAAACATATTTCCATATTTGTTATATTCACAAACATTGGAAGACAAACTTTCACAGTAAAACACATTATTCACTCTTTTCTAACTTGGGTTAAATTACCTCTCAACCTTAGGGGGCCAGTGATTTCCTTCACCTCATACTTACTATAGAGACCTCTTTTCAGATTGTTCATTCATATAAAAGTATAAACAATTGCCTACACCTTTAAGTGATATAGAGAGGACCGGAATTTGTACTTTAATTAGGGATGCTGAAGCCTTATGATAAAAGGATTAAGTTCCCACTGTAACTTCAGGCATGAGCCAATAGTGGAAAAAATTCGGGAAGGCAATTCAGGAGTTGCTGAAGTTGGACATTTGTGTCTCTTCCAAGTTAAAAAAGTTCATAACTACAACAAACTACAATGTAATCAAAGTGGAATAATCTGGTTGCCTTTTTTTATCCTGCCATCATCTACACAAATATGCCTTTGGTTACTAACCCTATGGATCATATGGCATAACTGATTGTTGGTGCCCCTACCTTCCTTTAAAATCTAAGTGCATCCCTATTTCTAAGAAATCTTCCTTTATCTTTCAAGGTTAGAGTAATTTTTCCCTTCCCAAAATAACTTATGATTCTCTTGTTGGCCAGTTTTTGACATTTAATTCTCTTTCATTTAATAGTTATTTGTCTACTAATCCATTTTTCATTAGATTATAAGCCTTTTAAGAAGGACCACATCATATTTATTTTTGTGTAGTATTTTTTTGGATCATTTTCAGAATTTATTTATTGGAAAGAATTAAGACATTTAAAAAAACTCCCCTGCTTTGAACACTAATTGAAGTTTTTATCAATCTTGTTACAGGTTGAGGTCTTCTGCCCTCAAAAAAGAAAAAAAAAAAAACCAATAGTATATTAAACATTTTGTAGCTTATTTTCCACAATGGCAGTACAAATATATATGTAATTTAAATGTAAGTATCATAAAGTAACAATATGCTGCTGTTCTTCCTTCTCTATACTAAGAAATGCAAAAGCTTAAGGGCCAAACAATGTCAAATGTACATGTGTAAACTTTTAAATTAGGTCGTCACTAGTTTTACCTAAGATGCATTAGGAACACTAACAATCATTTAATGTATATAATTATGATGTAAATTGAATATTTTTTAAAAGATTAATGGAACCGCATTGTTTAGTCCAGTGTCTTGTATATAATGCTTTATAATAAATGTGATTAATAAATGTTTTTTTTAATTGAATTACTGCATCTAAAGATAAAGTAGTTTTATTGCTGTGATAAGCTCTCCATATATTGTAGCATTCTACACATTTAAATCAATTTGCTTGGGAACACAAGTGAACTTGTCTCCTTTCTTCATTCAGGAAGGGTTCATAGCTAACCATAGCCTATGGACTAGAAGAAGAAACAGTCTTAACAAGACTGAAATGGAATTGAGACTTATTGTGGAATAGCATAAAAAAAGAGAGGAGGGGAAGACAAATCAGGCAACTTATCTAAAATTGGTTGACTGAGAAATCATCTGAACACATATGCACACAAATACATATATGCACAGATAGACATATTTGTACATATATACACACATATGCATTTTGTCACTTTGTCATATGCACACATACATATATATGTATCTGTGTGAATGTATATAAGTATATATACTTTGAGCCATTATCTTCATCAAGTGCCTGATTTGCCAATAATGTATGAGTCTGAGAGTGGAGGAATTATAATTTTTTACATCAGTTGTCAGCAACCTGCTGCTTGTTTGGAGTTGCTACACAGATATAGATAACCTCTCTGAAACATTAACTGAGAGCAGCAAGTATTCTTTGTTGACACATTGTCAGTTTCTAATTTGTTCTCAAACTGTGAGGCAAATCCTCCATCACCCCTGGAAAAGGACCTGTTCTATCTAGCATCCAGTTTTCTGCTCTTTTTACTCTCTGTTCTCAGCTGGAAATGCAGTCGAAAAGGGGTTTCCTCCCCAGAAACTGATAAAGGGCCTATTGACACAATCATGTGGAAAACTCAACCTTAGCTTCATTCCTCTGACATCTTTGCATCAGTGGACAAATTCACCATCCAATGGTCCAGGATTTATCATTCAAACTTATTAAAAATGTCAGAAGTCTTGATATGAACCAAGCATTTGCTTGAAGGTGAGAAAATCCATAGTCTGCCACAGAAATTAATTCCACAGAACAAGATTTAATAAGTAAGGATTAACAACAACAAATATACCCTCCACATACACATGAAGAGCAACTTCTCCTGTTAAAGATACATCATTTTCATTATTCTATTCTATTTTGTGGCTTGTTAGCAAGAATACAGTAAAATGTGACATGCAGGGAATTTTCCTCTGCAACAGAGACTGACCTGATTACATTTCTCTCAGTGCAGGATCCCATTCTTCTTTCTGACTGCTGTTCAGATATGAGACTGACAGCTGGACTCCATCACCTGGATTAATGGGTTAAAACCTGACATCTTTTTAGTATTTGGGGCTTTATTTTCTTTATCAGCATGACTTTCATGCTCAGAGTGCTCTTGCTACAATATTCTTTTAAAAGTACACTTGTCAGGGTCCATTTGCTACTAGCTACCTTGATGGTGACATCAGCGATGGCTGTGGTTTACCTTTTGACCTTATAGAGGCAGCAGATGGGCCCAGTAATAAATCCCGATTATTAGTGAAGGAGCCAATAGCTTGGAAAGACAGAAATAAAAGTCAGGCAGTTTTACGCTGTAGTTCTTGTTATCTGCTTTGATATGGAGTTGTGGGCCATGTCAGGGATGGATGATGAGCAACCTCTAATGCCACAATCTATCCCTCCCTTCATTCTTTCAGTCCTTATTCTTTCTTTCCTTCTTTCCTTCTATTCTTTTCTCCTAGCTTGCTTAATTCTTGTTTCTTTCTACTTCACTCCTACTTTCTTTTCTTCCTCTCTTAGAACTATTTAATTTCCTCCTTCCCATTGTCACTTCCTTCTTTCCTTCCCTCCTTCCCTCCCTCCTTCCTTCCTTCTTTTCCTCCTTCCTTCCCTCCTTCCTTCCTTCCTTCCTTCCTTCCTTTCTTCCTTCTTCCCTTCCTTCCTTCCTTCCTTCTTTCCTCCCTCCCTTCCTTCCTTCCTTTCCTTCCTTCCTTCCTTCCTTCCTTTCCTTCCTTCCTTCCTTCCTTTCCTTCCTTCCTTCCTTCCTTCCTTCCTTCCTTCCTTCCTTCCTTCCTTCCTTCCTTCCTTCCTTCCTTCCTTCCTTCCTTCCTTCCTTCCTTCCTTCCTTCCTTCCTTCCTTCCTTCCTTCCTTCCTTCCTTCCTTCCTTTTTTCCCCCTTGCATCTTTACTTTTCCTTCCCTTATTCCAAGATAAGCTAGAGTTCAACAATCATACTCTTTAGGTATCTTAATGGTTATAATTTCAAATATATACAAACTAGGCAGAGCCAGTGGAAAAACTTATAACATAACATAAAGATAAGTAAATGATTTCAATGGAGTGTCTACAATAAGAATGATATTTCTAAGTTAAAAAGGAGTTTCTAAAATAGGTAAGGTGAGTTCTATAGCATAATCTCCGGTAGACATAAGGTCTTCTGCTAGTCTTGCTATTGTTATGCTTTGTAACTTGGATTAAATAATTTACCATCTCTGCTTCATCTATAACAACATTACTTTCTGCTTTAGAAATTCTGATTAATGAGTTAAATTGATATAATAGTTTAAACTAATCCAATGAAAGAAAAAAAACATTATAATAATCAAGACCTATTCCTTTATAACCATTATCCAATAGGATTGAAGTAGTTAATATTACATATGAATCAGTTTCCAAGCCCTGGGTATCCGGTAAACAGACAGTGGTAGGAAGAAAGGAAAAAGATAACAATGCATTAGGAAGAGATTTTAGAAGTCAAGCAGGTCTCTTATAATAAGTTAGAAATGAAATGCTTTCATAGCATTCTTAGAATCTAAAAAAGAATGTATTTAATCTCAAGTAAAATATAACAAAATTACTATGATTATTATTATGCTTTAATAAGATCAATAAAATCCTTCAGAATTCAGGTGGCAAAAAAATAGAGTGACAAGGTAGTTTAGATGAATTAGTATGAAAAAACCCTCAAGTATTATAAATGAAAGCCATTGCATAACATCCAATTTTAAATTCTTTATTGTGTTAAAATGATTTTCTAAGAAAATTATTTTTAAAATAACTATTTAAGTTATTGGCAATCATTTATTCAGTATAACATTTTCCCCACTATCCATATTTTTTACAGAGTGAGTATTCCATTCATCATATGATTCTTTTTGGCTAAATAGCTCCTTAAAAAAAAAAAAAAAACAAAAAAAAAAAACAAAAAAAAAACTATATCATTCATGTACCTAGAAAAGAATCAAAGATAACACATTTTCAATGACATTATCAATTCTTGATTAAAATTAAAGATATATAAAAATATATTTTCTTCCTAGGATACTTGAAGTATCAGTGACAATGATATTTCTCTCTAATTTTGAAAGAAGTAAAGAATATAAGTAAAGAATACAAATTTATAATTTTGTTTAAAATGCTAAATTAGACCATGTTGAGGAAACTGAATTTATCGAGTTTAGTAATTTTAACCTTATGCCAGAACAATTTTTAAAATGTTTGAATGAAACTATATATGTTTGAAATACACATCAGTAATGACACACCATTGAGATGAGAGAGCTATCAAAAGAGCAAAAGATGAACTCCGTTTCCATAAATAGAAATGTGTAGCAAACAGTAATTTTCTCTTTTTCTTCCAAGATTTGATCTTCTATCTTCTCTTAATGTGATATAGTGGGAAAAGTTCTAGATTCATGTTCAGAAAATGCAGGTTTAAATCTCAGTTCTATTATTCACTGACCTATAGAGATTTTTGTTTCCCTTATTGTAAAATCAGGGATTTGAATTATATGAATTGTAAGTTCCATATTAAATCTATGGCCTTGATTCACTGAATTATTGCACATCCACTTGTCTTGGCATTGGATTTTGATGATTTTGGAAGAGAGTAATGCTGATGACTTTGTGCAAATATTCGTCATTTAAATTCAATTTATATCTGAGTCAAGACACCATCTTGTGATCTCATTGGTTCTCTTTGAAAATAAAGGGCAAACAAGAGCGTATTTCCTTCCTTAGTACTAAAGTACAATCAAGACACTAACTTATAAGATCCATTCCTGTGCTATCAAAGTATTAATAGTAGGTGCTCACAATGAATACAGTGAGAGCAATCAAGTTAATATTTGTGGAATGAATAAATAGGAATGATATAAATTTTCATCCTTTATAACTGTGGTTCCAAAGGAAAACTGAGAAGAAAAAATTGAGAAGGAAAGAGTACTGAAGTCTCTCAATGTAGAACATGCAGATAAATTCTGTGAATGAGAAATTAATGTGGTATAAAAGATATGGTCATTTATAAAAATGGGAAAGAAAGAAGTTTTAATTAGGATCTATTTCAGAGACTAAAGCTGAATGCACAATTTAATCACTGGTTTTACTTTATCAGTTGTTAGTTATATCAATCATTTCACTGCTGGGATAAAATGAACAGCACAATGGATTGAGAGGAGGCAGCATGTGTGGGAAATGTGTGTCCTCCATATAAAACACCCAGGTGTTTTAACATATCCAGGTGGTTTTTCTTGCTTTTGGAGAAATAGAAAAGCAAACAACCCAAGGGCTAATGTACTAATTATCAGTGGTTGTGCAAGCCTCCAAAAAGCATCTATTCTATAACCCCTGGAAAAATTCTGACATGTTATAAACTGGCTGAATTAGCTTAAATCAGTAAACAACAAATTGGTGCCAGCACAATAACACAATGGTGTGGTGAATACTAAGTGACTTATTCTGGTCAGGTCAAGATCAATGGGAGAGCATAATGGCATAGATGGGCTTTATTCTACATTTTATACAAACATTTGAAAATTATTTATAAGTACTTATAAGAGAACTTGAAGAAAGGAATGTCAATATTTAGATATTCACATCTAAATTAATTTTTAATTGTAATTAGGTAAAAGCAGCTTGGCATAGAATGTAAAAAGGTTAGTCTTGAAGTCAATAAGGCCCAGATTCAAAATCTTTCAATGATACATAGTGATGTTATAGTTAAGGATAAGTTACATAACTTCTCTGTTCCAAGGCAATTGTCTAAAATATGATGTGATGAGTTGATGTTCTGCATTGATAGACTGAATTCTCATACTAAGAATTATACAAACTGATGAATTTATAGGGGCACACAATTTTAGGAGGGAGGGAGGAGAGGGAGAGACATAGACAGAGAGACAAAGATAGAGAGACACACAGAAAGAAACACAGAGACAGAAAGACAGGGACAGAGACAGAGGGAGAGAGGAGAAAGGGAGGCAGAAAAAATATAGGGAAAGAGAGACACAGAAAGAGAGAGAGAGACAGAGAGAATCATTTTATTAGGTGTCTCAAAGTTGATTTGTTTGTATGTGATGGAAATGTGATTCAGACAGTGTCCATTTTCATGGACAAATTGTACTATTGTAAATTCAGAGGTTTCCAAGCATTTTGGTCACAGGACAACTTTATACTCCAAAAAAATTTTGAGGACTCCTGATTACAAATAGCTTTTTTTTTTGTAGGCTATGTCTATCAATATTTACCTTATTCAAGATTAAAACATTTGAGTATAATTTTTAAAATAATTTTACTTTCTAAGAGTCTTGAGGACTCCCAAGCATATCTAAACTGTATTTGAGAAACTCTGTCCTAGTTGGATCAATTGTGTATCTAAAAGATCTTAAAAAAATCAAGTCAGAGAAGGAAAAGATATTTTGATCTTGTCATGTGTTGATTAACTCATTCATTGATCATCTTATTCTCATTTGCCTTTGGATAATCAAAATGGCCATATTGCATACTGAGAAGTTACTTCCCTTATATCTTTTCCTAAGGAAATCCATCTTTTTCATGGAAGCTGTATCAGTGGAAGAGCTGGATTTTAATGATCAAAAGAAGAGCAAGTGTTTTCATGAATCCTTCATGAAAACCCAAGAACAGATGATTCAGGTCAAAGAACTCCATTTGTTGTTGTTGCATGTATTTAATTCCATTTTCCCTCATCACAGGCTATGTAATAAAACATTTATTTGAGTACATAGTTCACATGCAACATCACACTGTAAGTTCCTAGAAGAAAGGAACAGAATACTTTTTTTTTCATCTTAATATCCCTAGCACCATAGTGACTAATATTTAATTGAATTGAACAGACATTTATGAAGATTTTATTCTATATTTGGTTCAATAAACATTTTCTGACTACACATTTTATAGGAAAATAATAACTTCACCATGGAGTTAGTAATCATTCCTTCACCTCAGTATTATGGTGTTAGTATATTACTTATACAATTCCAGGTAAAACCATTTTTCATAAATTAATATTTTAGGAAAGTCTTGGTACTTCACTGTTTAGAAGTAAGGACAAACATATGGCAATGATGCTCTTCAATGACAAGCTCTTAACCAGCTTATTCTTTCCTCTTCAGAATAGCATTATTTATTTATTTTTTTTTTTTATATGATTTGGCCATGATGACTCTTTGGTCATGATTCCTTGATATATTTTGATGCCCAAGGTTTGTTTATGGCAATATGCTTCAACAGAGCTCTAGGTCAAACTTTTGATTGCAACAAAATATAGACATCCATACTTTTACAATCCTTCTGAAAATTCATCTAAAGTGAATAGGGTCTTCAATCTGAGAGACAATTCATTTGGAGAAGTCAAAGGCAGTTTACAAAATCAAAGGTGATAAGATCACCCTTTGTTCTTTAATATCTCTCAGATTTGTTCCCTTCTTTCTTTTCCTATAGTCATCAACCCATCAAAGTTTTTAAGCTTTCCTTGCTTGAACTATTTTAATAGTCTACAAGCTAATTCCATGTGCCAAAATATTCCCCTCTGTAAAACTTTGTCACAAAGTTGCCACAACAACCTTCTTAAAATACAAGCAGAATATTCCTTTGCTCAAAAACTTTCTCTAGTTTTTCAATGTGTGTATGAAAGAAAAATACAAACTGTATAATTTTGCATTTAAAGTCTTTCACAACTGGATTCTGACTTACTTTTCAAGACTTAGCTTATATTACTATATTTCTAGCATTCTATTTTCCAGCCAGACTTGGCAGGCTATCTCCTGTCTCAATACATTTGTGCAGACCATCATCCATACCTGAAACATATTCCTGCAATTTCTCTCCATTTTTGATAAATATTCTATTTCTTCAAGGCTTATCTCATGTGCTCCTAACAATGAAACTTTACTTGTTCTTCCTCAATGCCCCCCCCCCATAACTTTAGTATCTTATTCTCTTTCAGATAGTTTGAGAATTAACCTCTTCAGTGGAGTATCTCAGGCCCCTCTTTTGTATAATAAAAAAACAAATAAATGAATGTGTGTATAAATCTGTATCTATATGTATATTTAGCAGTGATATTACTATAGAATAAATCAAAAAGTATTAATAGTTTGAAAAGGGAAATTATTATGTCAGAGGACATATCAAAACAAGGGTATTTGCCTGAGTTAATGGTAAATATGAAATAATTAAAAGCTTTTCTGAAGCATGTCACACATAAAACTGTACTAAGGAATTTAGACAAAGGAAGAAGTCATCGACTAGAACAGAACAGACCATAAGTTAAATTTGTATGTTTCTTTTTCCTTAAAATTTCCTGGATCAACTGCTTGGCCAGAATCTCTCATTTTCTCTATCAATCTGTCTTGTGTTTGTATGTTCAAGGGCAGCTAGGTGGCGCAGTGGATAAAGCACCAGCCTTGAATTCAGGAGGACCCTAGTTCAAATCTGGTCTCAGACACTTAACACTTCCTAGCTGTGTGACCCTGGGAAAGTCACTTAACCCCAGCCTCAGGGTTAAAAAAAAAAGAAAAAAAAATTTATGTCCAGAGTACTGTGGCCCAAAGACTGCTCTTAATCTTTAAACTCCACACTTGGTGCTGCTTTTGTCTATAATAATTCCCTGTTCAGACATTTTTGATAACTGTTATCATTACCAGCTATCTCTTTTCTTTAAAATGTCAAGCTATTATGATTTCTGCATCGTGCTTGATATATTAAATATAATTATACTTGCTTAAATAAATTTAGATAAAAATTTACCACCAAAATGTTTCATTGTGTGATATTATATCCTATATAATATATATTTATTCTAAGATGAATGTTTAACATTTTGCACATATTTTAATATATTTGCAAATTTGAAGTTGAAGGTAAATCATCTTTTTAATTGTCTTTCAGTATTGTAGATATTTTAAATTTTATATTATTTATTAAAAAGGGTTGTTTCCACAAATATTTTGAAAGCTTCAGTGATTCTGAACATCTAGCTTATTAATGTAAGACTATGTAACCCAAAGTGCCTGAATATAATAAAATAATAGGTAGAGGTAGAGCAGGAAGTCATCTCAGAAGCCATGTAATCCAACCTCTTCCTTTTGCATATAAAGAAATTGATGTGCAGGGACATTAACCCACATGCCCATGATCAAAGACTTTCAAATGTTCATTTTTTTTTATTCATTCAATTGTACATACATCTGTAGTAGGAACATATGGAGGTATCATATATTGCTTAGAAAATGGGCACATGAGAGCAAATGAAATTCAAGGTAGAACCATGTTTGTAGCATTGTAAGCTAAATGTGTGATAAAGGAAGATGGGAACAATATATATTTCAATTATACTTTTCAAAAAGATATTGACAAATATGCAAATCAATTTTATCTGATATTACTTAGGATCTAATGACACATAGAAATTATTTTGTACAAAATTTACTATAACATTTATGAGAGAACTCATTCAGGGTTACCTCAAACCACTTTCAAATAAAGGGACTTGACAATTCTTTTTTACATGGCATGGGTTATTAGGTGATGAAATGGCCTATCTTTATGCAGTAGAACAAACATTGATCTTGGAGGCAGAGGACCTGGGTTCAAGATTCAGCTAGCTCTACAATGTATTAACTGCATGATCTTGGGCATGTGACAGCTTTCCTTGGTTTCATTTTCTTCATTAAGGAAAGGAAAATGTTGCAGAAGACAATCTTTAAGGTACCTTCCAACTGTCATCTATTCTATAAAGCAATGTAATTTTCATTCCACCTTTCTGGTTTCATATACTTTTAAATGGAAAGGAAATTAATTTACCATCTAGAGTAAGTGAATAGTGCATGGAGGGGCTTCAACCTACTCAAGATAGCTGACTCAAAGAAAGTGCATGGTCTGTGGCAGATACATCTATATGAATGGCAGAAATGTCAAAGCTTTCTGAATGACAGCTTTCTGAGTGTAAGGAAATGGATTGCTGTCAAACTGATAATTCAAAGTCAATATGTATAGGATCCTGGATCAGTTCCAGACACTCATATTTGCTTTTCATCCAGCTTTAAAAATACATTTAAAATAGTCAATTAATCCACTTAAGAGAACAAAGCAAGTAAATAAGGGTAAAACCAACATCAGAGAAAAATCTAAAGTAATGTCTTCAAAAGAATGGCATTATAGAGGAAGTCATAAAACAATAGTGATAGAGTTCATTAAAAACTTGTGTTATCTAATCTCAACTGGGCTCTCACTACTGTAAAAATTTTAGGAAACCTGAGTTTCACCTTTATTTTTATATTCCTTTAGTTTTCTTCAAAGTGCAACTAATATTTCTTCCTATACAAGCTCTGTGCTAATTACTTCAGCTTTTAGAAAGCTCTCTGTCAGGAAATAATTGTATTGTTTGCATATATCTAGGCTTATTATTTTTTTCACTTATTGTACCCCCGAAAGTAGATTGAAAACCCTTTGAGGACAAGACACTTTTTGTTATTGCTTTTTGTCTTGGCAGCTCCTGTACTGTTTAGTGTCTTGAATATTGTAAAAAAAAATATTGCTGTATAATGGAATTAAATTGGACTTATGGTTGTGGGGCTAGTTGTCTCTCATATAGCAATGGATAAATGAAGTGGCATGAAAACAGAATAAAACTAATCAAACTCAATCAAAGTAATATTTAAAAGAGCTGACTTTTAATTTTTAAATTTAATGTTGAAATCAGATGTTTAGTTGAGTAGTAATTAAATTAATAAACCTAACAACCAATACGAAAAAAACAAACTAAACACTGAGTTAGTACTGTTTGACAAAGAACAATCTCTTCTTAACTGGATTGGAGAAAGCAGGAGACTAAAGACAGTATAATTTCTATGTTCACAATTACTTAATATCTCTATAATTACTTAGATCATACTACAGATGACTATTCTAGTTACAAGACTCAATAGATTTCCAATAAAATATGACCAATCTAAACTCAATTTTGGCTTTGGTTGTAAATTGCCTACATTTACATAACACTTTAAAGATTCCAGAACTCTTTACATTATCTCTTTACAACAAAAACAGTAAGTCAAGTCATGTTATTTTACATGAGGAAACTAAGGTTCAAAGAAGACAAATAATTTGCTTTGGATTGCAGAACTAATTACAGTCTGAGGAAGGATCCAAACCGAAGTCTTCCTATGCAATGATATTTCCACTGTTACATGCTGTCTCTTTAAGATTACTGAAGAGTTGAGTTCATGAGATTACTTGAGTTCAAGAGTTACTGCTTATTGAGGGGATGATCAGCAAGCCTGAAGATTTGGTAATTAATTGCAGAACTCAAGTGAATGAGACTAATATGAAGAAAAAGGCTTTTTGGTTTAGAATATAAAATTAAAATCAAGATAATTTACCTTTGTAGTCTTTAACACTTGGTAAAAAATTCTGTGAATTCTTCTCTTTTCTGTTTAGTGAAGGATATGGCCATTAAAGTCAATGGAAAAAGAATACAGCAATCACCTCTATCCTTACCATTACCCCATCCTTCTTCTCTCTCTGTCTCTCTCATACATATATGCATACACACACACACACACACACACACAAACATTTATGTATACACATATCTATCTATATCTATGTAGACACATATTTCCATCCCACATTAAAATATATAATTAATCATAGGCTTGGAACTTTTGTCTAGTTCAATTTCTTCATATCATACTTGTAGAAACTGAATTCAATTAAAGATATAAGGCTTGCTTGATGTCACAGTTATCAAGAAGCAAGATTGAATCCAAGATCTTTATCTTCAAATCTGGCACTCTTCTCTATACAGCATTGTATCCCAACTGTTTAGCTTGATATATATTAGAGTAATGAGGTAAACATATTGCCTATTTTTTTTTCTGAGGCAATTGGGGTTAAGTGGCTTGCCCATGGCCACACATCCAGGAAATGTTAAGTGTTTGTGATCAAATTTGAACTCAGGTCCTTCTGACTTCAGGCTGGTGCTTTATCCACTGTACTACCTAGCTGCTCCTACATTGCCTATTCTTAAATCTCATGGATGCATAGGATAAATGGCTAGCCAAAATTAAACAAGTTTCATGCAGTTTTAACCTCATTAAAAAAAAAAAAAAAGGTAACCGTGATTCTTATGACAAATGCATTTGGAAAGTGTGTGTGCATTCAATTTTTATTGATTTGTGAAAGGTTTCAATTCTCACTAGGTGATAACCAAGCTACAACTCCCTCAATATTATCTGCATTTATCAATTCTATTGCTTTAATATTTGGAAAAAGAAATGCCTTCATTAGTAAGAATGTTACCATCAACAATGCTTGTTGCAACCCTTTAGTAGATATTCTCCAGGAATTACTAAGTCCCATAAAAATTCAGTATTTTTTTTTTTTTTTTTGCTCTCTATATTTAGTGAAATAAGCCCTTAAATAATCAATGAAAATTTCACTGCTTCAGTCAAAATTGAACTCCTAACAGATCAGTAAGAATTATGAGAACCTATCCTCAATTAGAAAGGCTTTGAAAAATCCAGAGTCCTCACCCTGTAATCATAGCATAAGTTGCAAAAAGGCAACTAAGTCATAGAAAGCATGCAGAATATATAGTTTCCAAATTTAAGGTAGATGTATATTATGAACTATTAATCATTAATATATATATTGCTTTGAGGGTTTTTTAAAATATATATCAAGGCTTACTGAACAAAAGGCTTAAGTTCATATGTACATTGTTTCCTTCATACCACAAACAGTTGAATTGCATAGCACTTTTAGTACTTTTTTGGTAACTATTTAAACAAACCACTCATTCAGGGTTATTGGATTCTTCTCCCTATAAAAGAGGTAAAGGGGGAATTACAAGAAGAAAATGGTTCTTATAAACATAGACTTTTAGTTTTCAATTGTTCTATCTTATAGTCTCAAAACTAAAAATCCTCTAAATTGGAAAGACTGACAAATATGAATATGCTACAGTTGTAGAGGGATTCATTTCTACTTTAGAGTCCACAGTGTCTGTACATCTGTAAAGATTTATGGTACTTAAGAGATGATTGTACAAGACATATGGTTTAATCATGGTACATTTAAGCCTTTTCTTATCTGCTTAAGAATTCAATTTTTTCTTTCTCTCATTTAAGCCAGTCTTACTTTTGTAAAATAAAAAAAGAAAACTATATATATATGCATATATATAGTTTTCTTTTATATATATGTATATATACATATATATATATATAGAGAGAGATACATGCATACATTTTTATATAAGTGCATATGTATGTGATACTTTAATATAAAGGGATATGTGTATATGACTAAAGCAATAAAATTAATTCATTTACCAAAAATAATTAGAATAGCATAAGCTTGAAGTGTTCTAAATAAAGAATAAGCATTAATCAACATTTTGGGCTGTATTTTTGAACATAAGAATATATGCTTGGATTTTACATTGATTTTCATTTATAGCCCAGTAATCCTAAAAGGAAGATAATGAACACTGCAAAACAACTCTGTGATTTATATCTTGACAATCATATATTTATGTTACTAAAGCTCTCTTCTAACTGAGGCTTATGTTCCTTGAGCTATGTCCCAATAGTGGATACAGCCATCTGATTGTTACAGTAGGGCAAAAAGTAAGTTCAGTTAAGTGAACCCAGATAAGAGTTACAAAGTGTGACTCCTGAATGCACTTCATTGGAGGTAGGCT
Organism: Sminthopsis crassicaudata; assembly: GCF_048593235.1. Taxonomy (NCBI): domain Eukaryota; kingdom Metazoa; phylum Chordata; class Mammalia; order Dasyuromorphia; family Dasyuridae; genus Sminthopsis; species Sminthopsis crassicaudata. The sequence continues at coordinate 193,547,181 of NC_133617.1, forward strand.
TAATTTATGTATACATAGTGATGAGAAATACAAAGAGAGCTTACTTGACACTTTCTATTTCTATAGGCACAAAAGAAATTTGTAGATAATTTTCTTCTTATAGAAACATTGTACATTTATCAACTTAATTCCATGTCTTATAAAAATAAGGGAAATTCCTTTGAACATTATATAATTGTGAATCATGATATTGTGCCACAAAAATAAGACTGATTCCAAAATCATTCACACACATTACCACTGATTCATTACTTGCTGAAGGAAAATTAAACAAAAGTATATAGACTTTAACTTTAAATAACCTCCTAATCAAGAATTACCAACTATAGTTTAGTTGGCTTTTTGTTCTGCTTTAAATACTATTTATGAAGTTTATGGTTTTATTCATCATTTGGAAATAAATATACTAGGAGTGTAGTCAGAAGAAGGAAGAAAAAAATCCACTCCAGTTAATTCATTTTCAATGTTGAGTTTGAAGAGGCTTTCATCATTCAAACTATCGTATTGAACTATTTAGCAATGCTTGGGATGATCTAGAGAAAAAGAAATAGTTGTTCAATTAAATCTAATTCCATTTCTTACTTATTATAATTACAGGGTTTTAATAATGATAATAAACCACATTTTTACTTTTGAATGATATTTTTAAAAATTCTTCAAAGTTTATGACATCTTGAAGCAAAATGGAAAAATGTTTCCATTTCATATAAGTCACTGGAGTAATGATCTACTCACTTTAATTTGAAAAATGCTTTAGAAACATGTCTCATTAATGGTTAATTTGAGTTTGACTTGAATGCTTCTTTGAACACATATTATATCCTCTGAACTACCAGAAAACATTTTGCTTATATCTTCTTCACTATTATATTTTTCATTTTAATTTTCTTTATTTTAAAAAATTTTATTTTTAGATCACCATTCTTTTCCTCCCACCTTCCTTTCCCATTGACAAAGAAAGAAAGACAAAAATTCATTATAAATGTCAATTTAAAATTCTCTAATGTGTAAACGTGTATGTATGTATTCATATACATACACAAACACATGTTCTCATAGTACTCCCCTTACACACATGCATATTTAAAATTCACTTGTACATTTCTTGAAGAATGATGACTGTTTTTACATAAGAAACCTAAGTTTACCAATATCACCTAAATATCACATTGTAACCATATGAATGTCACAGCATAGCATAATTTATAATAATGAAGATATTGATATAGTAATAATAGCTCTACAGCAGAGTGAGGTTTACAAAGAATTTTATTTTATTTATTCCTCATCACTATGGTACGGATGAGGAAAATGAAGCTGAGGAGGGTTAAGAAATTTGGTCATAATCACATAGCTATTATTTAGAAAATATATATAACAGGATTCTAAGTAAAGTTTTCCCAAATCCAAATTCAATATTCTACCTAATATACCACAAAGCGACAGCCTTGGATTTAGGAAAATGTATTCAAATCTAATCTTTGGTGCATGATAGTATAGTAATCATGGACAATTCAATCTCTGAATACTCTTGGAGTATTAAAAGAAACAGAAGGGTCAACAATGCATAATGGTGTAAGGAATTTCTGCATGAGTTCTAAAAAAATGAAGTCATAGATCTTAGAAAAATAAATGAACTTATGAATGAATGAATGACTTATTAACATTACTTTATTCATGTATCTATTTGAATATCTGTCAAAAATAGTTGTTGAGTTTTTTTCTTCACTCCCTACATTATTGTAAATTTGCTCTTTGTCTGGTGTCCATAAATAAGAATCTTGAAGACAAGTTAGAGAATGGAACAGAGGTTAATCAAAATTTGCCCCTGAGATTACTCATTGAATAGATACCAGAAATAGGATTAGATTAGGATTTAGATCACTTGTACATCCAGCAGAACCCAATGTCTCTTACTCTTATATTGTATCTAGACACATAAAGGACACAGTTCTGCATTCTCTGAGTTGCTGAAGTTTTTTTATAACTATAACAAATTTTCTACATAACCATAAATCCAGAGCTTTTTCCTCATTGTCCCACACTGCCAAAAAGTCCTGTTTTTTTAAGAGTATTCATACTTGTGGTTTGATATTTAATTCTCATGTTTAATGTGGAATATGGGTATTTTGTCAAGAGACAAAACTATATGTTTCTAGCACAAGAATATTTTATCATCACGTATTATTTAATAGGACATTACACATATGTCAAGTCCTAATGTATTGCATAGTAAATTTGGTATGCAATCATTTAATTTCAGCTAAATGAAAGGGAACAAAAATGTTTTACATGATGAGTATTTGACAGCTTTTTAAAAAAGGAATTGTCAAGTTGCCAATGATAATTGTACTTTTCTGCTTGATTTTGTATATTTTCATGAATACTTAGTTGTCCCCATTATAAACTTAGTAGCGTATGGCTTGAAAACCATTGGTAGAAGATTGCTATGAAACAATAAGGAAATAAGAAAATCAGAATGAGTATAACACAACCTCTACCAAATATGGTAACCCCAGGACAATTGATGATTGAAGACATTTCATTCACCAGAGAAAATGAATAGTCTCTGCCTAAATACCCCCTAGAAGTCTCTAAAATGTTCCACTATTTGTCCATTTTTCAAAGGATATAAATCCACTTCATATTATTTTTTAATCATCAGAAACCAAAAAAAATTGAGAAAATATGCTCAGGAGGAAATAATATTGGAAAAGGCATTTTCATAATTATTATTTTCATAATGATACGTTATTTGGAAAATGAAAGTTGAGCATTTTCAGTGAATTACAGTATTGGAAAGTGAAATAATTTTTTCCAGTTGAGCTTGCTTCAAGTTGTAGCTGACCCTTGCTTTGTAATCTCAGGCACATCAGTTAATTTTTCTTTATAAACAAAAGAAAGAAAATATAAACACCACTGCTGATTTCATAGACATTGTGAGGAAAGAACTCCACATAATTTAAAATACTTTTAAATATGCATTTTTGCTTTTGCCATTGTTTATTCTTCATTCTCAAAGAAAACATCAGGGACATGACATCAATCAGTCATGTCATGCAAAGTGAATTTGATTTAAGGGAGAGAGGGCATTACAATTATTATCTTTAAAATAAAATTATAATTTTTTCCCTTTTTTGCCCATGGTCATTCTGAAAGCTCCTAAGTGGTTCAATATAGTAATGCCTTTGAGAAAAGAACTTCAAATTAAACACTGAAAATAGTTGAATTTGATTTTATTTCTCTTCTTTTATCTCAAGGTATTGTATACCCTATAGTATCTGTGACTTACACTGACATATTTTGGGTGCCAATGGCAACATTAATTTGGGAAACACTAAAACAGTCACAGAATCATAGAAACTTGAGACTTGTTTCTGGACTTATAGTCTTAATATACATTAAATGCCATGAATCTTGTTTTGGAAACACAAAGAAGCATAACAATTATCGATGTGCAATTCAAGTGATCTTGGTTTGTGGTGAAAAAATCCTACTTTAAGTTACATATCAGCCACTTACGGGTTGAATAATTATGGGCAAATCATTGAACCCCAAACTTGTTTTTTAATGTGTAAAATGAAGAAAATAAGGTTGCATTCCCTATCACACAAAATTGGTGTGAACAATAGCAACAACAATAAAACTTTATAAAATTTAATGTTCTCTATAAAAATGATCTGCTATAATTTGGTTCCTCACTCCTTTTGCTTGGATGGTAGAGGTATTTCTTTTCCATTTCCAATTGGCATTCTTGTATTTGTTTTCATACATATGCATAAAGCAAACAAATAACAGTTCCACAAGATTTTATAATCTACATCAGCCACTGAAGACAAGCTTTCTAAAAATTTGATCAGCCATTCCATTAAATTATAAATGATTTAGTTGTATGACTTGATAGAGTTCTATCCAATCCAAATCCACCCATTTCAATCCAATAAGCATATACTATTTAATTGAACAATTTGCTTATTGGCTAATGGATTGGGTTAGGTCATGAAAGTAAAAAAAAAAAAAAAAACCACCCTCATTCCCTCCCCAAAAAACCCCACACCAAAACAAACAAAAAACCAAAAAACAACCCATCCTCAAATAGCTAAAATCCTTCTGGAGGGATAGGAATTGAATCCAACACATACATAGATAAATATTTACATGAATATCCATGGCAGCAACATAGTTTATATAAATATGTATATTATTTTGAAAGTTTACAAAGAATGTTTTCCATATCTGAAAAGGAAGGAGATTGCACTAACATCAAAGGGATAAGAAATGACTTCCCATGGGAGGTGGTATTTGATCTAAGGCTGGGAATTTTATAAAATGGAGATGAACAGGGAATATAGACCAATCAAAAATATAGAAGTGGAAGCCAGATTTGTGAACAGGAAGTAGGCCAATTTAAATGCATCAAATGAAGTCATAAATTAATTTCAATTCTCTTACCTATCTTTTCATTCTTCTTTCATAATTATCTCCTTCAAACACTTTCTATTCTAGTCAAAATGGCTATTCTCTGTCGGGCTTCAAATAAACAGCAGCTCAGATACCATTTTCTACATAAGGTCTTTCCTGATCACTCACCTTACCCATCCTTCCCACCTCTCCTGCCCCTGCCAATGGTTATTTTTCTTTCTATCTCAAAGGATTAAAGAAAGTAAAAGAGGAAGAAGACTGAACCTTATGAGTAAATTCTAGAAAGTCAAATTAGCCATTTGTTCCCCCAACATGGCAACTAATGGTGTCACTTATATAATTCTGAATTATCAAAATTTCTTGTCCAACTATTAAGGTTTTCTATAAATTGCTCAAATGAGGAACATTTGAAAGGAAGAAAATATTTGGAGCATCTATTGTTTATGGCAATCAATGAGTCTGTTAGAAAAATATGGGGCTTTTAAGGAAAATTAGATCTTTTTTTTTCTATAAAACAAAAGTTCATCAATAGAAAGTGAATTGGAAAGTTTATAAAATCAGATAAATATAAGCAAAGTAAATAGCAAATCCAAATGATCTAAGACACTATCCAAATTCATCACACAATTATTTAATTGTTTAATTCTTACATCATAGCATAAACAGTTCCAGTCATAAATAATCTGCTATGTGGGTGAATATGTGTTTTTTCTGCTTCTGTTTCTGTTTGTCTCTGTCTCTGTCTCTCTCATTCTCTATCTTTTATTTCTATTTCACTTTGTCTCTGTCTATCCTTACCTCTTTGGTTATTTCTCTGTCTCTCTGTCTTTGTCTACCTCTGTCTCTGTCTTTCTTTCTGTCTGTTTATCCCTGTCTCTCTTGTCTACACCTGTGATTTTACTCACATCAGACATGGCCTGCTCATGTAGTATGGCCTGAAAGCACAACCACATTCAAAAATTTTCCAGACATTTGTCTGAATATTTGTAAACTAGGAAAGAAAAATAGACAATTTTACAGCAGTGAAGGGCTAGAGAAAATGAAAATAGAGTTCAAGTTACATTAAATAAAAAGCTGGATTATAAACCTACTGTAGTGTCTTCTTTAGCTAAATCACAGTTTATCATACTTACATTTTCTTAAGTGCTTTCAGTATTGACCAATTGCTTTCAAAGTTACTTTATTGGAATACTGCTTTTTAATTAGATTGCCTTCTGGTACCAGACAGTCACAGCTTTCATTAATAACAAATGCTGTCATGGCCATAGAAGAGGTTACCTCTAACTTAAAACACACACACACACACACACACATACACACACACACAACTTCATGTAACTCTTTTATAACCATACAGAGACATGAAGACATTGGAAATTTCTCCTGGATGTTTATATATGTCCACGTCATCAATTAGAAATAAATAGCCCAGAAAAGATGCATTCTTAACATCTGAATAAATAATGGAGATAGATAAATGAAATTACTAAATCAAGATGAAATACATTTCTAAGGCTATATCAAGCATGCTTTCAAATGTTGGACAGAAATTAAATCAATCACATCTTGGCAATTGGAGGTCAAAGGTCTGAATTGGAATCTGCTGACACTTAAGTTAATGACATCTTTATGTATGATAGAACAGGAAAATCTTGGTCACCACTTTGGTATTTGTTTAATTTTATGTTATTTGAATACTAAATGTTGAATATTTATTTTCTTGAAAATTTACTTGAAATGGCATTATATTATATCCATTGAATCTTTAAAGACAATCTTTAAAGGAAATAAATGGCTAGTTTCAGGAGTATTTGGGTACCAGGAAATGCATTTCTGATTCTCCTGATCTTGTCAAAGTGTATATTTTTCTCTCTTTTTTTGAATACTTTCAAAAAGTCTTCTCCCTAATTTTTTTTTATAATTTGATTATCTAAAATGAAATTTTATTAAATGTCAAAATAATATAACAATATGACACAATGAATGAATTACTTTAGAAGTTCTAGAGAAGGAATATTTGGTCTTTGCTGGGTTTGATTAATTATTCAGCTTTTGAATGTGTGGCTATTTGGTCAGTGAGAATAGATCTTTTGATACAAATGTCATTATTTTACACTTAGATTGGCATCTCCAGCCCCACTATGTTCCCCAAATCTAAATCTCTTATTTCTAACTGCCACGTGTATAGCACTACTCTGATATCCAACTGAACTTTCAAATTCAACAAACCAAGAGATGATATCAGATTCTTCCCAATCTTGCTAACTGTACAATTGTACATCATTCTGTTAATGGTGATATTAGTCACTTAGGCATGACATTTGAACCATTTTCACTTTTTCGCTTCTTCTCCAGCTCTGCCGGACTTCCCTTTCATATTCTACATTCTGGCTAGATCCTGTCACTTGTTGCTTCTTGAATTTTTTCTACTGTTTTCTTATGTGTTCATTGAAAGAGAATAGCTCCCAAATCTTGAATAGACTGGTCCCTGCTACAATTCTAGAGACAAACACCTATATTTGGAAATCTTTGCATTCTCCAACAGTCAGTTCAAATGCCACTTTCTTTATATATCCTTCCTGATTCAAGCCTAAAAGTGATTTCTCCTTCCTTAAATCAGTCATGTAACCATGTGATTTCTTGCATGTCTGCAACTGTATTTTTTTTTGTATACATGCTGATTCTTGTCTATTAGACCATTATATTTTATATGAGTGAGTATTTTTCCACCTTTTCATCTCCAGTACTTAGCACATTTGTCCATACAAGGCTGGTATTCAATGTATATTAGTAAAATTGTATTTTGTTGTGTTGTATTATATTGTATTGAAATTAATCATAACCAAGGTTCTCTAGAATGACAGAATGTCAAAAGTAGATTTAGCCTGTCCCTTGAGGCTCCAGAGTTTTGCTTAATTAGCATAGCTATTTAGTAGCAAAGGTAGGATTCAAACCCAATTCTTAGTTGCAGTGCTCTTTCTACTGGATCAAGATTTTATATGGCTGGCAAAGAGGTGGAATATCCATGGATTGAAAGCAGAAAAATATAGACCAGTAACTCCAGTGTCATAGTGATAACTTGGAGGGGAGGATGGAGAAAGGGAAAGAGGAAGGGGAAGGGGGAAGGGGAGGGAGAAAGAGGCAGGGAAGAAAAGAGAGATACTTTAAGAAAAATGAATGAAAGCATGTAGGCAAGAATCATATTTCATGAGAAATCATGGATGAGTCACATATATAGTGTTTTCTCACAATTATCTTTTCTTCTAATTTGATTTTGATTTTGACTTTTACTCTAATAAATTGATACTCTGCACATAGACAATTGAATCTTTTGATAAAACTGTAATTAGAGGGTTTTATGTTTACACATCATAAATTTTATTTTTATTATATTTAAGGCTTGAATGTCAAGTACCCTGTAAGTTTCTTCTTGAAGAAAATATTCATAGCAATAATGGCAGTGAAATAGCATGAGTCTAGCCCCCCTTTTATGGCCTTCTGCCATGAGTGATACTATATGTCTTGTCTTACATGACCAGTCATCCTTTCTGCTGCCAACCAAATACTATCTATCTGTTTTCTAACTTGAGAAATATAATCAAATCAATACTGCTAATGTTCCTAGGATAGATATCAATCAACTCTCCCATGACTTCACTCATGATTTCTGTAATTTCATACCAAAATCATCCCCCTCTTTCCTCACCCCACAAATTTCATGTGTTTTAACTATGTTAAAATAAATCAAGTATTTGAGAATAAAGAATCTTGTTTTTATATTCTTCCCCAGTGCCTAATAGTAGATCTGTAATTATTCTTTACATTTATCCATTTATTCATTCATCCAATTATTCTCTCATTAGATCTGTGTATAATTCATAAACTTTCAAGTTCTTTCCTACTTTAATCCTTATTTTGACCCATCCATCATTTTTTTTTTGGCTTTCACACCTAGTGACCACTGCAGTTAGTTATCAATATCAATATATGCCAGCTAAGTTTCTTGAATCATATCAAGATTTTATGTAATTTGTCATCCTTTTCATCCTCTACAACAGATGTCTATAAGCTGCAATTATCTTCAGGATGGTTTTATAACTTGTACTCATCTGACTTATTTGTAATGACATGAACAAGTATCTTATTAAAGGAGGTTTTTATGGCCTTTGGGCATACTGTGAAGCCATCTCTGCCAACTCCTTTGTTTGATCTCTAAGGAGAACCTATGGGTAATCCTCCCATTCAGTTGCAAGCATCTTTTGTCTTCTGCTTTCATTTATTATAAGCATGTCAATATTGATGTGGTTCTGTTCTTCTATTACATGTCAATTTGCTGGTCATTGGACAAAGACTTTATACTTAGACTACAAATAGATAAGTTAATGATTGCAGACATTCCTGAAATAGTGAGGTTCTTAGCATTCTCTATTTCCTTTTTTTGTGAGTATATTCATCACCATAATTTCAGAAATAGAAAGTGGCTACATAGGAGAATTTTGACTTTATAAAATTTATTTCATGAATTGTCATATCCAACAGGTTCCTCAATTAAAGGTCTGAACAGTTGTTGATAGGTTTTTCCTTACTTAGCTGTACTGGTCTTTAGAAAGCAGATTTAGTCTGTCACCAGAACTATACTTAAAACTTTTATAACAGTATGAAAAATTCTTTTAGAACTTAAATTCTAATGATCTAGCCTATGAACATTTGTGGTTTTAGTGGTATTCATGTTGAAAAGACGTTAAAAGGATTTATCTTGAGATTTTCCATGATTTGAGAAGAAAACAATGTTCCAAGTCAATAGGAATGAATTTCTATGGCCAGAGTGGGATAGATTTGGAAGAAAGACAAAATAATGAAAGTAAATCCATTTTTAGGAATAAAAATATGTTAATAAATGCTAGGATTTGGATAGTTATAAAGATGGGAGAAGGAATCCTTAGTTACCTTGAATAGAAAATATAGGTCTAATTTATTGGTTCAGAACTTAACAGCCTTGACAGAGGCTAAATACCTAGAGATGAATGCCATGCTCAAAAGTGGTTAAGGAGGATTTACCTCAGCATTTCATGACTTGAGGGGAATTCTGTATTTCATGGTGAACCACTCATGAGAGTTCTTTTAGAAAAAACAAAACAAAACAAAACAAATATTATTCCAAGGAATAATAACTTTTCAAGGAGTCAAGAACTATTTTGTACCTATTAAATTTATAGATCTTTAACAAAGTTTCCTGGGCACTTGATTTACTCAGTGAATTTCCCATGAATTAGTTCTTAACTATTCTTTTCTCATTGACTCTTATTTATCCCTGTAGCTAGGTAAAAAAGGTAAATAGGTCCTTTTAGTAATTGTCTCTCCATTTCCTTACAATTTCCTACACAAGGCAATGTATAGTAGTGCAAAATCAATGGTAAAGTGAAAAGTATTTTAAGAAAGCTAAGGGGGGCACAATATGAGCAAGAATGTTTGGGAAAGAAGCTCTTAATTTTAAAAAGAAAATAGAAAGAATGAGAGAGAAATGAAAATTACATTCTAGGTAATATCAATATTATAAGTTATTCTTTAGCAGATGGAATGACTAGAAGAAAGTGAAAATATTTCAAGTTAGAAAATAAAAGAAGCTATGTTTTCATAGATCAGTTGAGATGATATCATGGTTATGTGCGAAATTATGAAGTATACTGGGAAGAAAAAAGTATAAAAAAGATCAGACCCTGAAGAGAGCTACATGGAGAGGAAGAATGAAAAGAAACTGAAAAAACAATTAAGATATAGACAGATTGCTAGATTGATTGATTGATAGATATGATAGCTACAGATAGTGAAATATAGATATATCTATCTATGTACATATAGGTGCACATACACATACATATATGTGTATGTATGTATATATGTAAATCTATTCATCTGTACATATGTATAGATATAGATATAGATATAGATATAGATATAGATATAGATATAGATATAGATATAGATATAGATATAGTTTCACTGCTTAGAAACTAAAGGATGTTCTTTTCTCCATTTAAATAAAATTAATGAGAAAAAGTTTAGCAGAAAGCCGAAAACTGCTTTTGACCAAGAAAATATCATGATAGGTTTCTCTTGCCTAGAAATCTATCTTCATTTCTCTTCTTTCCTTTTTTCCTTCTTGTTCTTCTACTTTTCCTCTGTGCTGCCCTTCACTCCTCTCCCTACTCTCACTTCTCTTCTACTTTCTTTTCTTTTCCCCTTTTCTCCTCTCTGTCTCAGTTTCTGCCTATCTGTCTCTTTCTTTTATGTTAATTGTCAATTTTGTTCTTTTGATGCTACTAGGACTTGACATAATTCCATTCTTGAACTTTTAAAATTTTTGTTTTTTGTAATTACTAGAAATATATTTTCTATTCCTCACACTACCTTTCCCCTTCAAAAGGAAAAGCAAACTATTGAAAAATATGTATATTTAAGGAAAATAAATCACCACATTGGCCATGACCATAAAAATATGTCTTAACTGAACCTTGAGTACATTATCACTCCTTCAGGATGAGAACTATAAGCTTTGTATTTGGTCCTCTGTAATATAACAATGAACTGTAGCAGTTCATTGTGTTGATCAGAATTCTTAAATCTTTCAAAGTTTTTCCTTTATATTGCTTTCTAATTTTTTTCTTTATTCTACTATGCTTTTCATGAACATTCTCTAGGGAAAGTTTGTTATATACATATCTACACATTTACATATATATACACACTATATATGTGGGTATATATGTATTTGTAAATATATATACATATATAGTATATGAATATATATGTGCAGAATCACAATAGCATAACATGGATATTTATCATAGCTTTCATTTAAATAGTTATTTAAATTTTATAACTCTGCTGTGATAAAACATTATCTCTGTGGTGATAAAACATATGTCAATTTTAGGACCTGAATATTTTTCTTTAATATGATAACTCATATTTTTAATAGAAATATGAATTTTAAAGTAGAATATTTTATTTGATAGCTATTTTTGTCCCAAGAATATATCATTCCACATATTGAAAGGGTGTATAATATTGTAGAAAGAATTTTTGATTTAATACCAGGGGAATTCTGAATTTCAGTCCTACCTCCAACATTTAGTAGCTGTAGAATGACAGGTCAATCATGAAACTTCTCTAAACTTTAGTTGTTTTTTTATGCCTATAAAAATGGAAATAGTAATATTTATTTTGTAGAACTGTTAGGAAGCTAAATGACATAGCAATACACATAAAGTAACTAATAAATCTTAATCCTTTATATAAATATCAGATTTGTGATTTTTGAATATATTTATATCAGAGAACCTTTTTGATATTTCATTACCTTCTTACCATAGAGCAATCTGGATATTCAGAACCACATGAATTAGATTGTTTTAAAAATGATATATAGTGGGAAACAAGTCAGTTCTCAGCTTTTTTACTCTGTTCATTCTTGTTTCTAATTAGAATCTGCTTTTCAAGTAGGTATAAAAAGAGTATAAATATTCATGGATACAGGGAACTAAGATTAGTTGTAGAGTAATGGGACTTATCTTCTTGTGGAAACTACACAAGAAACTTCAATTCTACTTTCTTTGACAAATGAAAATGGGGAAGATATTGGGATACATAAGTTATCAGTTCCACCATGGGATATCAAGGAGTGTTCTCTATCCCAGAGAGCTCAGAATCAATGTTTAGAAAGGGCTTAGCAGACAGTTGAGCAGGAAGAACTACTTCACAACAGAGGGACTCTTCTTATAGGAGAAAGCAAGTCGCTAACACCCATCACCAGGTTGCCCTACCATTTATTAAACATTTTAACCAGAAAGGAACATTAAAGAGGCCTACAGATTAGGAACACAATTGAAAAACCTCTAAGAAAGGAAATATCTTATTAATTCATTAAGTCAAACTGCTTGTATCTACACTTGTATGACTAGAATTATGGTTCATTAACTTCATTTCTTTATATGAGTTAATTAGCTCAGAGGAGGCCAGAAATTAATTACCAGCTTATATAGTTTGTGCAGAATGGCATTCTGTTTATTTAGTTTCTCCTATTAACTTTTAATCTCTTCAAACAATAAAAGAGGTAATTAGTATTTTATAAACAAAAATGAATGCAACAAAGGCAAATAATTTGCCAAATAGTGAGGCTCCTGTGAGGAACCTGATAGTTGGGTGGTTCAAGTTACAGACCTTTTCACTGTTAACTATGAGCAAAATGAGATGGAGCATGTTGGTTGTCTTAAGGTAGGATCTCATAATCCATCATTAAAGAAGAGATATCCAGTAATACCTCGTAGAGCAGAAAAACGAGCCTTAAAAAGTTTCCAGCTGTTTGAAAATAATTGCCCATGTATTCAACTACAGTTGCTATTTAAAACATCTTTCCCAAGACATTGCCAGATATGCTTACATGGAAACAAAAGTGATACAGGAGAATCCTGCCAAGATATGGTTGTTTGAGGGTTTTTAAAAACCATGTTATATTTAAGTATCTTTAAAATTTGATACCACAGTTTATGATATTATCTAAAATATAGCATAAACAAGAGTCTTATCACAGTCAACATGGTATTTAGCAGACTATCTGAAAAGACAGGAAGTAGAATTGTAAAGGTTAAGGAATCATTTAAAGATTAAACTTAAATATACTTCTTCCTATATGAGTAGAAAGCTATATGTCCTCTGAAAAAATATAGCTAAGAATAAACAATTGAAACAAAATATTTTATGTTATCACCTAAATAAATGTTGTTTTCAAGACACTCAAAATATTTGATAAAAACACTTGTTTTACTTAAAGAGGGATTTTATAGTATCCAAATTTAGTAGATATGCACTGAATTAGCCAATTTATTTAATCAATATATTTTGTTAGCATAACATTAATATTAATTAAATGTTCATTTACAAAAATTGCATCCTTAACAGCTTAAATTCAAGGGCACTGAATGCAGGGTACTCTAGCTAAAGTCTTCTGCACAGCAGGATCCAGCATCCCTAGGAAGCTTCTATCAGACAAGCTCATATTAATAGAAAACATCTTCTAAGTCCTTTTAACACACTAGACAATTTCCTCCAAAATAATAACTTTAACTGCAAAGCTTGGATGCCTTTGTTTTTCACATAAACAGGAAGTTTCAACTGCTTCTATTTTTTATGCTGGATGAGCTTTGCTACATTCTATATATGTTCTTCCAATCATGGCAGATAAAGGAGAAAAAAAAAACAACAATATACCAAATCTTTACCCATTTAAAAAGAGTCTATAAATAATGTCAGAAGTAAAAGAGCTATTATATGCTTGAGGGAAGAGAGAGAGAAAGAGACAGACAGACAGAATCAGAGTTCACATAAAGAAAATATTAAGATGAATACTATAAGTTTAGATTGAAGGATACCATATGTAAAGGATTTTGAAAGATAATCAATGTATGCACTGAATTCTGCGACTGATTGTATCAATACTTCACCATTGAAACATTGTATTCTTCACTAGCTATGCAGTGAGCATTAAATTCTTCATTAGAAAGGTTTAAATCATCACAATTGATTTTAACCTGTGACAGAGAATAGAATTTCTCTTCCTGTGCTCTGTTCTGCCCTGTGCTTTATTCCTCTTTTGTCTTAAAATCCTCTTGATGTGAAACAGCTGCCATCTTCAACCTGATTAACAGATAGGCAGGGCTACTTTATTGCAAGCATTAGCTTTACAGCACAAATCACATGGCTTCAAAGGGTCAGAGAAACATTCAGACTGCTCACTACGACTATGATTTCCAGCAGTTTTGTACTTCTGAAAGGCAGCCATTCCAATAGGACCTGCCTCATAATCTGGAAGTAAACTAATGCAAGGGACTACATTAGGTTAATTTCTACTGCTTTCTTTTGATGATACTGATAGTTTAAAAGAAAAAGAAAGGATCAAAACAAATCAAAAGCAAAATTAATATGTCTCCCTCCCTCACTCAAACAAATGTTAGTTTTGTCTGGTTATTTATTTTTCATTCATTCATTCATTTAAAGGATCAACAATGGAACAGTTACTGCACTTCTTCCCAATGTGGGATTTTTATTTGTTCTGTTTACTAGTGCTTGAGCAAATTGCTAATACCTATTGGTGAAGAGGAAGGAAAGGCTCCTCTTTTACCCTTATCCATAAATTCTATGGATCAGAGTACAGTGACCATATGGAGAAAAGCATTAAGAGTAAATAAAATGCACATAGGTACCCTAGGGACTCCTATTCATGTTTGTGTAATCACTCTGCCAGATTAAAGGCTCCATGTTGATTGCAAGTTTTAAACATAAACTTTGAAAAGTCCTGGTATCAGTCAACAACTTACATTTCCCGGTTTTCTTACCTCTCACACTTAACAAGGCTTAAAATGTCCTTCTAGAGTTTTCTTTTCTTGTGTTCAGGAGTTCTACTTTTTAATTCTATAGTTCCTAAAGCTTTAAATGTAATCATTCTCTTTTCTTTTCTTTTCTTTTTTTTCCCCTGAGGCTGGGGTTAAGTGACTTGCCCAGGGACACACAGCTAGGAAGTGTTAAGTGTCTCAGATCAAATTTGAACTCGGGTCCTCTTGAATTCAAGGCTGGTGCTCTATCCACTGTGCCACCTAGCTGCCCCAAATGTAATCGTTTTCAATAATATCAAATGTCTCTTTTGCATTTTTGAATTTCTTTATTTTTCTTCTTGTGTGCTAATTATATAGTCTTTTTATCATTTTTCTCTCCATTTCATTTTCCTAAATTGTCTCTGGAATCTAGAATTTCTCTAAAAGCAGTAGAAATGATTAAATTGCTTCATCAATCTTAGTTCAGAGTTTAATAAAATAACTTTTTTTTTTTTTTTTTTTTTAATGAACTACTGAAAAGGCCTTCTAATTGTTTTCCCTTTCCCTGGACACAAATCTATCCTTGACCCATGTTGTCAAAATTAATGTGGACATCTGATTGATTTACTTTCCAATCCCAAAAAGCTTCTATGGTTCCCTAGTGTCTGTCAAGATAAACTGAAACCCCATTCTTGTTATCCAAAGCACTTCTGAATATGTACCACATTTTATTTTTTGACACCTTACATCATTCCCCATTCTGTCTAGACTAAGTAGAATATTGTCATTGTCACTAAAAAGGGATTTTTCTCCCCTCAATCTATCATTTACTTAAGTTATTCTTTGTGCCTGCATTACCTTTGCCTGTTGAATCCCTGTCTACCCTTTAAACAGCAGCAAAAATGTCACTCACCTTTGAAAAATTTTTTGCCCTCTCACCTACCTTTAATGGTTGTACTTCCTCATACCTCATACAATTGTTTGTTTTCTTTCTTTGCTCATTTTTCAGTTGTTTTATTTCATAAAGCTGCAATATAGGTATCGTATATTTTGTATTGTCCATCTCCTTTTCAGTGTTCTTTATGCTTTCTACTCTATAAGCTAAATAAAAGCAAGGGCTATTTCTTATCAAATTTTTATATCCTTACAGTCAGCACAGTGTCCTACATGTAGTAGACCTTTAATAATTTTTATAATGTATTTAAGTAACTTAATTAATTTCAGTAACTCCTTTAAATTGAAGACTATTTCCATTTGGGTTCAATTGTAATTCTGATAATATTAAAAGGACTTCTGATTGTCCCTCCCACTGAGAGAGAGAGACAATGTCCTGGAATTAGTTATACAAAAACACCACATTTAAGGTTTGTAAGAAAGCCATGGCATGGAATATATGGAGTTCATTTTGTATATTAAAATGTATTCTTTTAAAATTACAAGACCACTTTTAATACATAGCTTTCATGCTAGAATATAAATAAACTAGGTCAGGTAAATACTTATGCTATGCTACAGTATTGGTAGGGCAGAGAAAGGGTACAGAAATAAGCTGTCGATATTCCCCAACTTTGAGCTTGTGTTCATATGATTTCTGACTTGTATTTTTTTTTCCTACATTTTACATTCCTGCAGAAATCAATGGATTGCTTGAAGTCCTGGTTTAAATAATACCTCTCCCAGGAGAATACCTCTGGTCCATAGTTCTCATCACCATGGAGCTCATATATAATCTTGTTAACATTTTGTAGATCTGCTTTCTTCCTAAAATAATTCTAAGCAGCTCTAGGGGGAAGCTAGCAGGCCCAGATTAAAAGATCTGTTTCTGTTCTTTCCTTCTAGTATTTAGAACTCTTCAGAGTTTGTAGCCCTGCACTTCTTGTCCCTTTGTTTCTGAAAGTAGATTCCTACTAATTTTTTTGAATCTCCTCAAACTGTCATGTCCCCAGATCAATAGTATTATGTTGGGCATGGAACCTTCTAAAGCCCATCCAAGGAACTTGTTAGAGGTCTACTCAATAGTCACATTAGTTCTATGCTCTAATATGATTTGCACAGTTATCCTGTGAGGCCCACATAAGAGAAAACCTCTAGGATTTTACTGTCATTATTAAAAAATCAGTCTTTCCATGGTCTTCAAGGCAAAGCATATTTCAGAGAAACATCTTTTTCTTTTTAGGTAAAGTATCAATCTCAAAATAAAGAAATTTTAAATAAGTAATTAAGAACCAAGGCATTTTCTCTGCAGGTTCCTATCAAATAATCAAATAATATACTTTTCCTAGGAAAAAAGAACAAGGATATAAGAGAGTAAACATAAATCAAATGTTTTAAAATCCACAAACATTTGAAATATCTAAAAGACAAAGTAAAGACACAAGTAATTACTTCCCACAAACCCATGCAAATTCCTTTCATCTAAGAGCTTCATGCTTTGTAATAAAAGCAGTTCTAGGGCTCACTCAATAAGATGAATGAAGTAAAAATGGACCAAACTATAAACTGTATTGTACTTTTTTTTTTTAATTACAAGATCACAAAAGGGTTTTAATATAATATGAATATGAATACATATAGAGACAGGAAAATATTAAGATTCATAAAGGAAAATTTATTATGACTGTTAATCAAGAGACAATGGCTCACATTCTCAAGTAATTAAGTGATACCCTACAGGTCTGAGTGAATTGATATTCTGCCACAAGAACCATTTTATTCCAAAAGCTTCCATATAATTAGATGAAACAAAAAATATAGTGGAATTAAGGTACTATTTATCACACTCTATCTAAAATAACACAAACATCTAAAGCATAATTTCATTTGTATTTCTGTTTTTATTAATAGTTATTGGATTAATGATGCATAAGTTAACAATATCTCAATTATCTTAATAATTATTATTTTTAAATGTAGCAAAAAGATAATAGAGTAAAAAAATTATTAAATTTGAACTTAGAGGCTGTGGTATGAAATTCCAGGTCATTTTCCAGTGTGTGATTTAAAGTAAATTACTTATCATTTCTTATGTCTGCATTTTCGAATCTATAAAATTGGGATAATGATGTATGTACCACCTATGGTACCTAGAGGTACTATTGAAAGAAGCAAATCAAATAGTAGAGTCAATGTTTTGTATAAATGTTGATTCTTACTATGTAAAATGGTTAAAATGTCAACAAATAATTTTTCTTATCTACATAGCTTACTATACCACTACAGAAAGCACCTTCTCCCTATTCATGATTGGTTCTCCTTAGTTTTTTTAATCTACTTTTGAATTTACTTATTTCTTTTATTTCTTTATATTTAGGATTACTCTTCTTTCTTCCTTATCCTACCTCTTGCATATTACAAGATTCCTTTCTCTGACATTCTTAACCCTGAGAAGAGCTAATCTATTATCATAACTTCAATGATAATATCTCTGCTGATAACTTTAAAATCATTATCTCCTCTTCTGTCCTTTCTATGAATCCCCATAAAAATTCCAAAATTGAGTTAAACCTTATAAATCATTAAGTTTAGCTTGTACCTAGACAAAAATCCCAGTGGTCAGAATTTTTACTTCAAAAACCTTCAGAAAGAGAGAATTCATTGCCTCCCAAGACAGTTCATTCTCTGTTCTTCAATTATCTTTCAGTAGTGTCTTACTTTTTGTGATTCGATTTGGGATTTTCTTAAGCAAAAAAAGTTACTAGAATGAGTTGTCCTTTCCTTCTCATTTTACAGATAAAGAAACTGAGATAATCAGGGTTAAGTGACTTGTCCAGGCTAACACACCTAATAAGTGTCTGTGGTCAAATTTGAACTTTGTTCTTCCTGATTCTAAGGTCTGAAGCTCCATCCAAAGAACTATCTACCTGGCAACTCTACTTGGTTTTAAATCCTTAGCCCTCCCAAGATAAGCTATCATTTCTAATCTTATCACCATGCTTTTAACTCTGGGATATTCTGGGTTAAATATGTCATACATATGGGATATTCAGTATCTTTCCACTGTGCTCAGCCTCCTCTAAGCTCTGACTGCAGAGCTAGAGAGTAGAGTCCATAACTGCTCAATTTACTTTCCATCCATGGCTCTGATTTCAACTCCAGGATACAAAACACCTTCCCTGTGGCTATCCTCTGGCACTTCACTCTTTCCAAATTTCTTCCATGTGTTGTCTCCCCATATTAGATTATAAATTCATTGAAGGGAGGACATAACTTTCTTTTTCTTATTTGTATTACTAGCACTTAGCAAAGTACCTGGAACATTGTTGTTGTTCATCCTTCTTTCTCAAAGAGGACCAATGACATTGTGAACATGATGATTTTTGAATGAATTGGATTTAAGTGATGCAGAGCTGTGCAAAATCATTAGACTCATTCTCTCCTCAAGAGCTGTCAGAGACCACAGTGGTAAAATGTAAGTCAAGATGACTGAGACAATCCAAAGTTGGACATACAGTAGGCACTTAATACAAGTTTATTGAATTGAATTGAAAATGAAGACTAAGTACAACCAGAATTCAAGTTCCACCTAGAAATATACTGACTATTTGACCCTGGGGCAGAGGGTCACACAACAAAGGGTCCATTGCCCCAAGGTATTGCTTAGCCCATAAATCACAGAACAATTGAAACTTTGGTAAAGTTTCCCCACTGGAAATACCACATATCAATCACCTCACAGATCCATTAGAAAACTAATCTCATTTCCTTCCCCCAAACTTTCCCTTTATAATTCCTAATGTATTTCTAAGTTATGGTCATTCCTTCTGTTTTCGGGTATTGAAAATGTAGAATTTTCTTTGATCCCAAACTTTCTATGCTTTTCTCATTTTCCTGTTATCCATGAAATTTTATTGATTTTTTTTCCCTTTGAAATATTTGTTATATTAATTTACTCTACTTCATTCCTATTGTACCACTCTATCCAAGGGGATCTCATCTCCTTAAGCCCAGAGTGTATAAGTAACTTCTTAAAATCATTCTGTTCCTAATAACAAGTACCTCCATATATACCCTATTGTCAGATATAATCTTAACAAAGTCATTACCTTGAACAAGAAATCTGTGTTCAAAAGGATAATTTACATATCAGGAGGAATTTATGACCAAAGAAAAAGAAAACATTATGAAAAATAAAATGGACAACTCTGATTGCTTTAAACTAAAAAGTTTTTGCACAAACAAAACCAAAAGAAACAAAATTAAAAGGGAAGTACAAAGCTGGGGAAAAAATCTTTACAGCTAGTATTTCCGAGAAAGGTGTTATTTCTAAAACATAAGGAACTGTGCCAAATTTATAAAAATACAAGTCATTCCCCAATTGATAAATCGTCAAAAGATATGAACAGACAATTTTCAGATGATGAAATTAAAGCTATCTATAGTCATATGAGAAAAGACTCTAAATCATTATTGATTAGAGAAATGCAAATTAAAACAATGTTGAGATACCATCTCACACTTCTCAGATTAGCTAAGATGACAGGAACAGATAGTCATAAATGTTAGAGGGGATGTGAGAAAACTGACACATTAATGCATTGTTGGTGGAGTTGTGAAACAATCCAACCATTCTGGAGAGCAATCTGAAAATAGTCCCAAAGAGTTATAAAGCTGTGCATACCCTTTGATCCAGAAGTGCTATTACTGGATCTGCATCCCAAGAGAATCATAAAGGAGGGAAAAGGATCTATATGTGCAAAAAAAAAAAAAAAAAAAAGCAGCACTTTTTGTGATAGTAAAGAACTGGAAAATGAGTAGATGCCTATCAATTGGGGAATGGTTGAATAACTTGTGGTGTAATGGAACATTATTGTTCTATTAAAAAATGATGAAAATGCTGATTATAGAAAGGCCTGGAAAGATTGAACTCATTCTGAGAGAAACAAATAGAACCAGGAATACACTACACACAGTAATAGCAAGAATGTAAGATGATCAAGTATGAAAGACTCAGTTCTTCTCAGTGGTTCAATGATTCAAAGTAATCCAATATACTTTGGACAGAAAATTCCATCTACATCCAGAAAAAGAACTAAAGAGACTGAATATAAATCAACACATAATGATGTTTTTTTTTCCTATTTTTTAAAAATCTTCCTCATAGTTTTTCCCTTTTGCTCTGAATTTTTTCTTCCAACATGTTTCATAAAGCAATGTATGCTAATAACCTATTTTCCTTCCTATTGTAAAACAAGGAATATGAGCTCCCTAATTTGCTAATCAGGTTTATTCTATCATGTATTAACCCATTTCCTGAAATTTTATTTTACACTTCTTAACTATTAGGTGTTTGTTTTTTTTTCCACATTGGATTTTTATTTATACCAATAATTCACCTGGAATATCTCATGTTTATCTTGTACAGTTCCTTTTCCCACCTATCTCTGAAATTCTATAGTAATCATAGTCTATCTTGCTTATATTTCATCACAACAATAGTTTATTTTGATTAAATGTAATTTTAATTAAATGTAATGAACAATAGTTCCATTACATGCAATTTTGTTTTGTTCTCTAGTCATTTCCCTTCATATGTGATATACCCTGACTTCATACTCATTAGCCCAATGCTAATGTTATCTTATACATGTTTGTACCAATTCTTTTACACATGAATATGAAATTTTAAAAGTGCTTTATAATGACTGTGGCAAATACCAGACTATCAGTAACATGAAATATGTTGACCCAATTAGCAAAATACATAAAATGTAAAAAAAAAATACTGTTGACTCATAGCACATAATATACACTAAGTACTGAAACTACACGGTTCAATTGACTTTCTTTTAAAAATTTATTCAAATGTAAAAAATTTTTAAAAAGTCCTTATAAACTGCAAAATGACTCATACTGAAGATCCAGAAAAGAATCAAAAGGAATTAACTTTAAAAATACTAAGCCATCAAACAATATTCCTAGTGTTCTACAAGTCCCTTGGGCCACCCTTTACCACAAAACATTGATGTGTGGGGCAATATTTATAGTATTTTTCTACCTTACTTTCCATAATTATGTTAATAATTAAGGGGGGGAAAGGTCACAAATAATTTAATAAAAGTGCTATAAGACAACATTTTTGCTGAATTCTTTGTAACATGAAATTTATTTTAAAGACACATTCACAATAAGATTTTCTTTTTTAATAAATTTTCTTTCATTTCTAATTCTATGTCTTAATTCCATATCTAATTCAAATCCAGCAAGAGCATAAAAATAGACCAAAGTTTTCAGGAAATAAAACACTATGATCTTTCTTTTCTTCTTCACCATATACTCATATTTAAGCCTCCTGCTTTCTTGAGACTACAAGGAGTATTTGTGTGAAAACTTTGGGTGCTTGTGGGGTTTTGATATATTGAGATCCATCAAAGTAAGTGGATACCAGTAGATCACTATTTGGGACTGGAGGAAATGATCTTCCCTCCCTCTTTAGCCTCACTGTTGACCAAGGTTATTCCTTTTATCATGTGCAGATTTTATTGAGTGATGGCAAGTGAGATGAATAGAAGCAAATAATGACAGTGCTGCAGTGATGAAATGAGAGACAGAGGTCGTCTAGGTTTTATACTGAACAAATTGAGTCACATCCACTCCTCATCCATTATTTAGGGGTGATTGGGCAGGCTTGGCTTCTATAGATTTGATAATCATTCAGATGTCCATATTTAATATGTAACATAAATTTCTCATTTGGATGTCGATGGCTTGTCACTGCAGAACAACAATGCATAAAAGGAGCTATAATGTATGGATTCTCAGAAATATTTGACATAAATAAATATGTAAAAAGGAGATAATAAAATCTGCTTCTGTCTGCCTGCCAGCTAGCCTTCATGTCAGACTGGACAGCCCCATCTAATACTGTGATTTTATGCAGCTGTATCCTATGAATATTGGCCTGCACACTGGAGATTAAAGCACAGCAGATGTTTCTCTGCAGGCTAACAAATATATCACCCCTGATAACGAATGACAAATGTTGTTCCATATTGTGTCAGACAAAACCAGGGCTCTTGTAAAACAAGTGTTACAGCTGGAATAGGATATTTTAACACAGTTACCTAAGGAGTAGACAAACAGACAGCCGCTTGCCTGAAAGGTAGCTGAATACCAATCTGTAGTCCTCAAGTCATTCCTAGCCTAGCAGTGCAGAAGAAAAGTTCAAGAAAGAGTTTGTAATTAAGAGCAAGACATCTGCAAGAAGTCATCCCATTTTTCCTAGGATAACACATGTGAGTTTGCTAAGAATTTCCCATTATCCAGTAACACTTTCCCTTTCATTAGATCTGGATAGGCAAAGATGGATGATGTGGTGAGTCATTGGGGAGGAGGGAAGATGGGAAGACTTGGACTAATATAGGATCAGAATATGCTAATTTATTGAATCTACTTTGACAACAATGATAGTAGTTTATCTAGATTGACAAGAGACTAACTTTAAATGTCATTTGAATCAGATGAAGCAAAATTCAGAGTTCTTGATTGTTTTATGAAATATTGAATGAGCTTTAGTGAATTATGTGGTTGCTTTTTGCTTTATTTGGATCATTTTCTTCAAACACAAGTTAGTGTTATGGTAATGTCATGTCCTCTATAGTAGGCTTTGGCCAAGGGGAGCTAATATTAATTTGTCCCTCTTTGCCCATTTGTTTACTAATCCAGGGCCTCTCTCCTCCCCAAAAATAAATTCTCTACTTTAACCTTCATAGAAGGCAGAGTACCAAACTACTCAGCAGTAATACAGCTTGACATTATGCTTTTATACTTAGTTCCTAAGGATTATAGATGCTTAAGATAAGTTAGAGATGGTCAGGAGTCATATGAAATGTTACTGTCTCCCTCTATCTTTTGAACTGTCCACTGAGTAAGTAAATATACCTTTTACTGCCAGGAACAACACAGCAACTTTCAGGTACTTTTCTACTGGTTAATGAACTTTCCAAACCCACTCCCTAACCAAGACTTTGCTTTCCAGTTAACGGTGTTTTCCCCAAGCAATTTTATACAATGAGACGGTAACAGTTGTTTGTCTGATAAAGCACGTACTATTTAGAACACAGATGTTTGATTATTATTTATTTCACTCCAAAGCCCACTAATTCAGTCCCAAATGATCTTTTCCTTCCTTTTGCTTAAATTTAATCTGGAATGTATGTTGTTGGTAAGTGACAGATAGTTTAATTATTAATAGGACCCTGCCATGCAATACACCATAGATTTAAAGTCATCCGGGGCCAAACCTCTATCACTTCTTTCATTCCTTATGCTATTGGGATTTTTTGATGAATACAAAGATAATTATAAAACTCATTACAAACATGAATGTATTATGTCCTTTTCTCAACATTTAGGTTGGCCTATAATTTTTTAAAGTACCATTCAAATTACTAAGTGGAGATAGATCAAGTAGACCTTTAGCATGAATTCCAGGTGATATAATCTATTATATTTGCACTAAATATATCCACTAATGGGGTAAATGGAGGTCACTAAAAAACACTGAAATATTTCCTCTTTGTACATGTCCATTGCTCTTGATATAATTCTCATTTTGAGTTCTTTGAGGAAGGTGTATTCCATGTCTTTGAAGAAAGTGTATTTTATGTTAGTATAGTCTATGTACTAACAATGGTAGGTCAGTTTTGTTTGTTTGTTTTTAAACATGGACTTCTATGTTATCCCCTCTAGTTTCATCATTCAGCTGCTAACTCAAGCCTTGATTTACACAACTTCCTCAGTCTCCTTTTCCCTCTGACTAGAAGGTAGAAGAGTAAAATACCAAACTCCTTTGTGGAGGGCAGACTCCCATCCCTCTGTAACTGCTTCTTTGCTTTCAAAGCTATAGAACAAGATTCTCCCTGGTATCCTCCTCCCTCCTCTGCTTCTATTATTTATTTATTTGTTTGTTTGCTTGTTTGTTTGTTTTTTTGCTGAGGCAATTGGGATTAAGTGACTTGCCCAGGATCACACAGCTAGGAAGTGTTAAGTGTCAGAGAACAGATTTGAACTCAGCTCTTCCTAACTTCAGGGCTGGTGCTCTATCCATTGCCCCACCTCCTCTGATTTTTAAAATTCCTTTTGTGTGTTATCTCCCCCAGTTAAATTGTAAACTCTTTGAGGCCAGAGACTATCTTTCTTTTTTATTAAATATATCCCTATCATTTAGCAAGATGCCTGACACATGATAAGAACTTTAAAAATTGCTTATTCAATTGTTTTAAATTTAAAATAATAAATTTAAATAATTTAAAATATTTAAAATTTAATTTAATTTAAAATAATAAATCTTTAAGGAAAATTATAGATAAGAGTTCCAGAATGGGCAAGGGTAGATAAGTAGTGTTCTACATTATAGAAACTCCAAAGTGATGAGTCCATAGATGCACTCAATGCAAGAAATTCTGGCATATGTTTTCTCCACATTTTGTGAGTTTCTAGCATCATCCTCCAATTATAGACATAAGAGTTTATCATTTCCAGTATTGAGGTTATTGATGGCTTCATAGGATCCTCCAGATAAAACATACTTCTGTTCTTGCATTTGAGACCCTAGCACTATTTCCATGCCTAATGAAGAAATTATGTAGGAACTTAGTAAAGATTCAGGAAGGGATGGGTTCATGTCCCACCTAACACCAACTAAGTAGTTCTAAGCAAGTCACTTAAACTTTCATTATCACAAGAAATTCATTAAGAATATAAGTCAAAGTTAAGAATATAAGTCAAAGTTCCTAGAGGGACCATCCTTATTGGCAATTCCTTACAATAATGAAATCATAAGCATGAAAAAAATGGGAGTGGGACAGAGAGGGGAAGAGATGTGGATAAAAAAGAGATAAAGGAGACAGAGACAGAGAGAAACAGAGAGAAAGAGACAGATATAGAGAGAAAGAGACAGAGGCAGAGAAAATGAAAGAGAAAGGTAGAGGTATGAGTCCAGAAAAATAACAAATATTTGCTGGGATAATTAGGCAAGAGGAATTTAAATGGTGGATTGAATATTAATTATTAATAAAGTTATCTAAAGTAAAAAATAATTTTCTATCAATGTTGTTCTTTCCTTTTTAAAAACTCAAACTAAATAGGGATATGTATGTATATATATGTATAGTTACATATATATTTATTTGTAATATGAAGAGAGACAAATATAGAAATACAGAGATAGATATGCACAGAGAAAGAGAGAAACAGAAAGACAAAGACAAAGACAAAAAGAAATAGAAACACAGAGATAAAGAGATCATACTAAAGGAGATATAAGAAGGATAGGACCTGCTCCTGAGACGGTGATTTGAACAAGAGGCAGCAAAACCCTGAGTTCAAACTAGTCTGAATAATAATCAAGAAATTCAATGAAAAACTAAAGTGATCCTTTCCATCCCAGGACTAAATAAAAAAAAAAGTCAGTCAAAAGACTATAGACAATAGGATAAATTCTCTGGCATAACAAGCACTAGCATAACCAGAGATAGAACACATTTAGCCTACATGGCTCTGCTTCTGAAGAGAGCAAAGTCACAGATCCTAGCACTCCTAAGGAGTACTACTGGACTGCAGTGAGATGAGTGTGGACCTTGTTGAGCTAAAGCACTCTCAGACAAAGATACTGTATACACTGGGACTCTGAAGTTATATAACTCTCGAATTGTCAAAGAAGTTCAATAACAGTAGCAGCTGCAACAGCAATAATGATGATGATGATGATGGCTAACATTTATGTATCATATCATATAGTTCATATAATTAATATATATATATATGAACATTATATATATATATATACACACACACATAGCTCTTACTTTTAATATCTCATCTGATCCTCACAACAATCCTGAAAAATAGGTACTGCTATTAAATTATTATTCCCATTTTAAAGATGAAAAACTTAGGCAAAAAATGTGAAGCAACTTGGCCATGATCACAAAATTAATTGTCTGAAGCTGAATTTAAACTCAGTTCTTTCTCACCATAACCCTAGCACTTTATCCATTGTACCACTTACCTAATCAATTAAGGTTTGGTGATCTATATCTGGAAAATTCAAGGTTGGAATGAGGATTTAACTATAGGACATCCAGGTCATCATAAGATTTCAAGAAGTACAGGAAAACAACCAGGCTGGGCAGATTGCTAAATATATGACAAAACCTAGCTCAGAAGTAAGGTCCAATACATGAATAAAAACTGGAGTGATGAGTAAAACACTAAGTAGTATAAAAATATGGCAAAGCTAGAACATTCAAAATAAAAGAATAGAAATTCAAAAGATAAAAAAATGAATTTTATACAAGCACCACCTGAATGTTTAAAAGAAGTGAAACATGAAAAAAATAATGAAATTTTTAAAAATCTTAAGAAACAAATTAGAAAATAATTTAGAAGAAGACTTGGTAAATCTTACTCTAGAAATGGATACTATGAATTTCTTGAAAACAGAAACAAAAGAAACAAATAAAGGCCTCTGTAAGATTAAAAATAAAAGTAGATTAAGATACCTATCTTTCTACTATCAATCTATTATCTCTCTAGTTTATTTATCATCTATCTATCAATCTATCTATCATCTCTCTAATGTGTGTATCTATCTGTCTTTGTAGTTCTCTATTTATATTGCCCTGGAAAACAAGAAAAGATCACTTAATGATTAGATTAAGTGATTACCAATCACTTAATGATTGGTAATGATTAAATAGTTTTTAAATTAAACTATATTAAGGAAATGTTTGTTTTATTCTATGAATTAAAAATATAATTAAAAAACAAATAACAAATGAATATTGTCCAAATCTGTTAAGACCTGAGAGCAAAATAAAAGAAAATTAAATAACCACCTCTGGAAAAGGAATCCCCAAAGGAAAAATATCAGAATCTCAACATCACTAGTTGGAACTCCCATGATAAAGGAAAAACAAAATATTCAAGTGCCAATCAACCAGAATCACAAAAGAATTGGTAACTTTAAAAAAAATCTGGAAATCTGGAAATAAAATTATATGATTTTCCAAAAGGAAAAGATTTTGGGTATGATAAAAAATATATATATATCTTAACTGTTAAACAAAAGTATCATACTATGGGAGGAGGGGAGGAGAGAAATGAATCTTGGAATAGAAGCCTTTTAAGCATTTCTAATGAAAAGAACAGTCAAATAGGAAATTAGTAATACAAAAGTACAGAGAAACCAAGAAGGATAAATTTGTTTTATCAGTTAGAAATTGTATGAGAATGTGCTAACATCATAATAAAGAAAAGACATGTTTCCCTTCTGAACCTTACTTCAAAGGGTACCACAAGAGTTAAATTTAAAACGAAGAAAAAAAAAAGTCTTTGGAATTCATTGACTCTGTTCTGAAGGATAAGGAGGGGAAAGAGAAGAGATAGTATAAATAATACTCTAATGTAGAAAAGAAAGAGAAAAGGATGCATTTTGCTATTTTTCTATTTCAATAGTATTTTAATTTTTTCAGTTATGTAAAAATGTTTTCAACATTCATTTTTGCAAAATTTTGAGTTCCAATTTTTTTTTCTCATTCCCTCTCTCCCTCTCTCTTTTATCTCCTTCCCTCTTAAAATAACAAGTAATCTTATATAGGTTATAGTGGTATAGTTTTCTTTCTCTGGATGTGGACGGCATTTTCTATCCCATTGTATTCCTGAGAAGATCTAAGTCTGTCATAGTTGATCATCATATAATCTTGTTGTTATTGTGTACAATATTCTCTAGATTCTGCTCACTTCACTCAGCATCAGTTCATGTAATTCTTTCTAAGCTTTTCTGAAATCAGATTTTGCTATTTCTCATAAATGGATTAAATATGAAAAAAGAGGTTACGGATAAGGAAAGTATTAGGGCAATCAATCAGTCTTTATTAAAATCTTATTATGTGACTCTAACATATTTATCATATATTGGTCCACCTGCCATCTGGTGGGGGGGAAGGAGGGGAAAAATTGGAACAAATGGTTTGGCATTGTCAATGCTGTAAAATTACCCATGCAAATATCTGGTAAATAAAAACTATTAAAAAAAATCTTAATAAGTGTCAGTGACTGTTCTAAGCAAAAATAATACAAAAGAGACAAAAGAGAGTTCCTGCCCTTTAAGAGCTTATAATGAACTGAGGAAAATGAATGCGAAAATATATATGTGCAAAATAAAATACATACAGTATAAACAGGAAATAATTAAAAGAGGAAAGACATTGGAATAATAAAGGGGTAAAGAAAGCTTCCTATAGAATGTATGATGTTAGTTGAAACTTAAAGGAAGCCAGAAATAGATGGAACAGAGAAGAGTTTTTCAAGCGTAGGAGTCAGCCAAAAATTATATCTGGAACTAAGAGATGAGATGTCTAATTCATAGAACAGTCAGGAAACCAGTATTATTGGATTGAAGAAGATGTGTAGAAAGGTAAAGAGGACAAATCTATGAAAGACTTTAAATGGAGCATGTTACATTTACTCCTGGAGTTTATTGAGTGAAAGGGCGATGTGATTGAATCTATGATTCAGGAAAAATAATTTTTTTAATTTTTAAATAATAGCTTTTTAATTTCAAAATATACACAAAGATAGTTTTTAACATTCATCCTTCCAAAATCTTGTGTTTCAATGTTTTTCTTCATCCCTTCTCTTCTCCTAGACAGCAAGTGATCCAATATATGTTAAATGTGCAATTCTTCTATACATATTTCCATAATTATCATGCTGCACAAGAAAAATCATATCAAAAAGGAAAAAAAATGAGAAAGAAAATAAAAAGCAAGCAACAACAACTAAAAAGGTGAAAATGCTATGTTGTGATCCTCACTTAATTCCCACAGTCCTCTCTCTGGGTGCAGATAGTTCTCTTCATCACAAGTCTTTTGGAATTGGCCTGGATCACTTCGAGTCACCTACATGGGAATTGAGTGAAGCATAATTTTGCTATTGCTCTGTACAATGTTCTCTTGGGGTCCTGCTCATTTCACTTAGCATCAGTTCATGTAGCCTCTCTAAAGTTATCCTGTTAGTTGTTCCTTATAGAACAATAATATTCCATAACATTCATATTCCATAACTATTATGGGCCAGAACTTGAAGCAAGGTGCTAAGTGATTATGTACTTAGTACTTATTAGAGTTCACACCTTTAAGAGAGCATATATAAGGAGGAGTTCCTACAAGCCCACAGGAACCCAGAAGCCCACTCTTGGAGGTGGAGTCAGATTCATTCCAACTTCTACCTTTGTGCTGGCTGGGAACTTCAGGAGATTCAGAGTCAGGATTCAGTCGAGGAGATTCATAAGTCAAGGAGATTCACAAGTTGGGCAGAAATTAGGAAGATAGACAAGTGGTAGCAGGAGAACACTGAAACCAAGATACAGAAGGCCTCCAGAAAACTAGCTGAGCTCCAAGTGAAGGAGATAAGATTTGGAAAGAGACAGTAAAGAACCTGGACTTTAACTCCTGGCTGCATTTGAGGTGATTATTGAATTGAACTGAAACTAAGGCTTCTCCCAGAAGCTCCCCAAGAAACTAGCTCCCAGAGAACTAGCTTTAGAGAAGAATATTATACACAACTTAATCAGCCCTTTCCCAACTGATGGGTATCCACTAAACTTCCAGCTCCCTGCCACTATAAAAAGAGCTGCTACAAATATCCCTGCACATGTAGGTCCTCCTCCCCTGTTCCTGGTTTCCCAGGGATACAAGCCCAACAGAGACACTACTGGATCAAAGGTTATGCACAGTTCCATAGCCCCTTGGGCACAGTTTCATATTACTCTCCAGAATAGCTGAATCAGTTCACAACTCCACCAACAATGCACTAATATCCCAGTTCTCCCAGTTATCCCACATTCATCATTATATTTTCCTGTCATTTAAGCCAATCTAATGTGTAGTAGTAGCTGGAGTCATCTTAATTTGCATTTCTCTGATCAATAGTGATTTGGAGCATTTTTTCATATGACTAGAATTGGTTTCAATTTCTTCATCTGAAAATTGTCTGTTCATATTCTTTAACTGCTTATCAATTGGAGAATGGCTTGTATTCTAAAAAAATCATTTTAATGGCAATAGATTAGTGTGGGAGAAGACAAGGTAGTACACTCACCAGCATGCTCTTGTTACTGCAGATGTGAGGTCATGAGGGAATGGACCAGAGCTGTGATGGTGTCAGAGAATAGAATGGATAATGCTTGAGAGATGCTGCAAAGGTGAAATTAACAGGCCTTTGCACAAGGCTGGATATGGGAGGATTAAAGATAATGAGAAATCCAAGATGACTCAGCTTGTGAACCTGAAGGATTGAGAGGATGGTGTTGCTTTCCATATTAGTTCACTTATAAACATAAAATATTTATTTTTTAATTGGATAAAAACATTATAAATAAAGTATTTTTGAGAAAGTAAAGATTTCTGATGAGTGCATTAATTAACCATGTCTCTAGAATATTTCATGATATGAGGAATGCTATATACCTCCTGAGAAGAGAAGTGAGGGACATAGTATGTAAAACATCCATTTTTTTGTTTTTTAGTTACTGTGTGGATCATTTTTAGTTGACTACCCTTCTCTGGTACTAGAGTTTTTATCCTGTCTATCAATTTGTCTCTATTTCTCTCTTGCAGTTTTTAATTGGAGGGTGTGTCTTTGGGGTAGGAGATGGCTAGTAATGATGATACCAAATTAAGAAGAGAGCCATTGTAATATTTTATTAAAATGATCTAAAGATAATCAAATTTAAGTTTAGAAGGAAGTGTTCATAATGCTTTAGTTTTGGAAGTAATGTGTAGAATTTATTATACAATAAAAATGGCATGAAATAGAGATTCATGGTTTCATAAATAAATCTCTGTGTGTATGGTGATGATATTGTTTGGTGCTTAAATTTAGACTTTTTTTTTAAACAGAAGGAAAATGGACTAATTTAAGGACATTGGGATCCTATAAATCCTTGGCATTCATTTGTGGGATCTACATGACAATATAGAAAATGGAGATAGTGGTAGCAGGGAGATAAAATAACATAATTCAACCTCACTTTATTATCATTCAGTATAACTCTAGCTAGACAGCACCAAAAGAAATACGGGATTAGGGACCTGTCTTGGAATTGGAGTTCCTGGAGCTTTGTCTTGCTTCAGATACTTACTAGTTGTGTGACCATGGACAAGACACTTAAACTCTTTCAGCTTCAGCAACCTCCTCTGTAAAATAGGGGCAATATAAACATCTACATCACAGGATTGTTTTATCAATTAAGGTAAAATAAATAACTGAACTTTGCAAACTTTAAAGTGGTATATAAATGTTAATTTGTGGAATAGACAGCTATGTGGTACAGTGGCTAGAGCACATGACTTGAAATAAGGAAAATTAATCTTTCTGAGTTCAAATCTGGCCTCAGACAAATTATTCCACTATTTTTGCCAACCCTACATTGGGTCACCAAAAATTGGCTATGACTAAAATGACTAAGCAACAATGAAATTAGCAATAGTAGTATTTAAAGTATTTTTAATACTAGCAGTAGCAATAGCAGTAGTAATCCACTATTATGTTTAGGAGGTGAAGACCAAGTGAAGAAGAGAATGAAGACCAACAGTCAGAAGAGAAAGAGAAAGGAACTCTTTATGTTTAGCTTACAATATAAAGAATTTAGCTTACTAAAATCCTATGCAACAATATTAAAAATGTTAAAGTGTTACTTATTATTAATTTTAGGAATAGGTCTCTATTTTGCATAGTTTTGAAGTGCATGGCTAATACTATCACTAATTTACTTAAAAGTTTTGTTGTTGTTTTCTGAGTCTTAGTGAATTCATCAATTATAGCACACTAGGCTCTTATCCTCCACTAACTCCTGAAATCTTTCCAAACTCTTGTTTGCTGTTTCCATGAGAGAATCTAGCTATCTTATCCTTTGCCATTCCCTTCTGCTTTTGCCTTCAAAATTTCCTAACTCCAGGGGCTTTTCCAAGAATTTTACCTTCTCATTATATCACCACAGTATTTGAGCTTTGATCCAATATATTTCTGATCTTAGTTGTGATCATGATACCCTTCCCCCCAACCTCCCTTTTATGCAGTCTAGTTATTCCAGGGCCAGACTTAGGATCCTAGATGGGATTCAGTTCAACTGTATAGGACTCAGAACTAACAAGTTTGAGATCCACCAAGCTTAGCTTCCCAAGTATCAGAGTAATTTTATGTACCTGCATGTGAAGGGTTAAAATGTGTTATTAGATCACAAAAAAATATGATATTCTTTAATAACTCAAGATCTCTGTCACTATGGCAGGAATATTTTGGAAGTACATAATCCCATTTCCATTTTTTTGTTTGTTGATGTGTTTATTCTGCTAAAAGCAAAATATAAGAATGTGAGAATATATGGTATGGGATGTTATAGAGTAAGGGAACACAGTATTATATTGGAGAACATACTAACATTAAAAAAGGCATATCATTGATTGCTGCAGATAAATAATTAAGGAAATAAGTTTATATTCAACAAAAAGCCTCTCTCTGACTTATATGCTCCAAAGGTCAGATGTATTTTCTTTTTTCTGTGGGAGTGCTTTGTATGATATCTGAAAAGCAAGCTGCAGTATCCCTTTGAAAAAATGGAATAGTGTTAACATAATAATTAAACAAACTGACTAATGGGGGTAAGAAAAGCACAGGCATCTCAAAGCTTTTCCTAAATCCACTCAGCTGGAAGAATGACCCCCAGGGTTCCAAAACTGTAGATTTTCAGTCTGAGAAAATGTCTATATATTGTTTTTAAAGTAGAGAAAGAAATAACATGTTTAGTTTCCATTGGCTCCTGAAGCTGCATGTATCCAGCTTCTATATTCTACATAGACTTGGTAAGTACGTTCTGATGGGCTAATTGCTTCTGCTACCAGTAGTCCAACTGTATACATTTTTGCTATTCATCTTTCTAACCACACTGACAAAATAAAATAAGAAAAATTAAAAAGTTTTTTTTTTTTTTTGATGGCCTTTTTTCAACTGAGTAGTTGGTAATAAAAATGGTGGCTAATAAATAATAAATGGTAATAAATAATAATAAATAATAAAATTGTAATAAAAATGTTATTTTTATTAACCAAAAATTCCAAACAACCATGCTACCTCTACTACCAAGTAATTGTTAAAACAAATGGGGAAAACTCCTTAAAATTAAATGGATTTTAATTAAAGAAAAGTCTCAAATAGATTAGGATGGGATACCTTTCTTGAGAAAAACAATGTTTTGTCACTGTGATATAACCCAATTTCCAAGGAGAAATAATCTAATAATACAATAAGTATTACATTTAAAAGGAGAAATATAGCATAATAAACAACTGATTTCTGAAGATCTAGGTTTAAATTTTCATTTTAACGTATACTGGACAAGTCACTCACGCTCTTAGAGCCCCAGACAATTCATCAAGTTTGGAAATTGCAAAGCAGATAATAATGTGCATAAAGAGGAGAAGTTTCCTCATTAGGATCATCTACCTATAGTTTGAAGTCCATCTACCCAAACCTATTATTTTACAGATAATGTGATAGAAGATAAGTAGTTAAGTAACTTCCACTCAGTCCCACAAGTGGTAAGCATCAAAAGCAGGATTTCAATCCAAGTTTTCTAACCCTATAATATTTTTCCCCTTCTAACTGCCTTAGCCAAACCTAATACAAACATGAATCTATTTTATTTCATGAAGATCTAGTTCACAAATAAATCATCAGATACCTGTCCACCTCTAAAGGCAAGATGTAACTAGGAAGATCCTGGAGAACTTAACATTTTAACTGAAAGGATCAGAGATCTGGAGTTAGAAAGACCTTAAAAGCTGCTGATTCCAACCTCCTTATTGAACAGATAAAGAAATAGGCCCAGTGAAGTTGTGATTTCAACAAAGTCACAAAAGTAATTAATCAGAGCTGGGACATGAAGTTAGGTTCTCTGACATCAGCACAAATGTCCTTACCACTGAATCACTCTGCTCTATATTTAAAGGTTATAGAACTAATCATGTAGGCAACTTTGGTTGAAATCATTCAGAATATCATTCAAAAACTTTTTTTTAGCATTAGCTTTCCCCATAAAGGAGAAAAATGGCTTTTAGGTCATTCAAAACCTGCCATAATATTTGGAACATTTCCCACACCATACACAGCCACTCACTGCTACATCTTCTCAAGTAGGCTTCATCCCAGAGGGACAGCTATAGGATATGGAACTAAACAAAACAGGAAGAGTTCCACTAGAAAATAAAACTGAACATTAAGAATGAAAGTAAAACAAAATATCAACATCTAGTTCATCCATGAATTAGTTTGGTTATTTTATCATCAATTAATAGATAGAAACCTGGTATAATATAATTTAGCACATCCAATTTCTCTTCATAAGAATTACTTTATGTATTTTGATTCTGAGAAAAAATTTTAAAAATTTAAAATTGAGAGCCTTTCTATGGAATGTTGAACAAAAAATAAAGTTCTTAAAATTTGCTAAATATGTGGTATACAAGATAGAGAGACAGATATATAGATACGCCTTTACTCCCAAAATATAAATGGTCAAATATATGGGCAAACAATTCTCAAAAGTATAATAACAAAGTATTCACAACCACATTAAAGAACATTGCAAATCACTAATAATAGGAAAAATACAAATCTAAACCAATCTAACATTACGTCTCATACCATGCAAATTGACAAAGATAACAGTTAATATTGATGGGATGATACACTAATATATTGTGGGTGGAACTATTTTAGAAAGCAATTTGGAGTTATTCAAGTAAAATGACTAAAATATCCATATCTTTTGAGCCAGAAATTCTATTACTGGCTTATACCCTAGGGAAACTATCCTTAAAATACAATTTGTTATTTGATATGGCCCTTTGAGGATGGAATAAAGAGAACATACTGGAGGGGGATTAGGATGATATAAAAAACAAAATATATGAATACAAAATTATTTAAAAAGAAAAAAAAAGTTTTACAAATGCTAACCAGGTTTTGTCATAGTTGAATTGTTGACAAAGAGTGCTGCATTTTTCTCAAAAATCCTGAATTCACATTCTAGCTCTTACCCTTAATTTCTGAGACTCAGCATACTATGTAATCTTAGTGATTTCAAGAAACTCCCTAGAAATTTTCAGCTAAGGCACAGGTGAACTGTAATATTAGAGGGAGTTCCTATGATAAGACTTATCCATGATTGATGAAATCACAACGCCTGTGAGTTTTCTTAAATGGATGAAACAAATTACAACGGAAGGCAGACAGAATTTTTAAGGAATACTTGTAGTTGCCAAAATATCAAAGGATTATTATTTTTTTCTTTTTTAGTAAAATTGGTATTCTCTTCACAGATGTAGATTTCAACCTCTTTTTTGAATCAGGTAGCTTTTGTAATGTCTTATGTTGATGATAATACAACTAGTGATGGTTAATTTGCTGCTGAGATAATTCAAACATTTCATCTGGTTCTTAGATGATAGACTTATATATAAAAACTGAGTCCATACCTTAGGGTTTCAACTTTGAGAAATCCAGTAGTACTTGCACAGCATAAATGGACAGCAAAATAGGACTACAGTAGAGGAACTTAAAGGGGGGAAAAATCTAAGTTTTGTTTTATTTTCAGATAATCTAAACAATCCTCTTACTGGGTGAATTTTATTTTCTTCAGCTAATTACTAGTATACCCTATGGCCACTGCCTACTCATGCCCAAACCAGTGCCAGGGGACTCAGTCACTGATTGAAGGGCTACTGTGGCAGCTTTCATTCCTTCAGAAAGTATAAATTGTGATGGAAAATCCCAGAATGGTTCCTAAAAGCCCCAGGACTTTGTACTAAAATTCTCCAAGTAGTCTTACCCTTAGAAGCTTTACTGCACTTAAAACAAATGAATAAAGCACTTTATGAATTCTAGAAATGGAAATTATACCTTCCATCCCCAACTGTTCTTTCCTTAATGTGGCCTTTAAATATGGAGTCTCAACAGGGAATCTGTAAACATTTGGAAATTCCTCATTCATCAATTTAGTTACTAAAGATCCACATCTACCTAAGAAACGATTACCAAGGCAATTTTATTTTTCTTGTGCTCATATAAACATAACTAGTATAACATCATGCCTACACAATTAAAGCTATTTTCTGTGAAATTAAAACACAAATTTACTATGGTAAGATTTTCCCATTAAAATATTATAAGAATTGTAGAATGTTACATGTTTTAAGAGCTATTTCATTATATACAATACACATCCCTAAAATGAGTCATTTTTTCAATCATACCATTTAAGTACAGTCTCCTTTTCCTGTTCTTTTTTCCTCTTCTATATTTTTCATTAGATAATATGAATTCGGTAACCATAAATAGACCTTATCATCCCTTTTGTACATATGTGTACATCTCCACCTATTGATTGCCAGGATAGTTCTATCAGACTATTTATTAACTCAACTTTACAGAATGGCACTATTGTGTTCAAATGAAAACAATCAGATCTGGTTAGTGAATCTTCCTAATCTTTGGTATAAAAGTATGGTTGGAATTAAACTTTTGAGGGAAGAAGTTGAGGAAGACTGAACTTCCAGTGAATTCTCAGAAGGAAGAGGTTATATGGTCAGTATTGTTTAAATTATATGCCCTCAAATATTAAAATATATTGATTATAAAATAACCTCTACTTTTTTTTTTTTTTACAGCAAACCATCAAGAGATCCAAAGGTAATAACTATCTTTTTCTCATAGTAGCCCTGTTAAGGAGGTTAAGGGATGTACTCTGGTTTTATTGGTATTGGGTACTACTAATTTACCAAATCCAATAGATATCTGCTTCATAATTTACAGACCCCGGTATTAATCTAAGATTCAAGTAATCAAATGAAATCATTTGCCCCGTATCATATGTGTCAGAAGTGAGTCTTCAATGTAGGTCTTCTTGGCTTCAAGATCAGTTTTAAGCCCACTAAGCTGTAGCTTCCTTTAATTAGGGAGGTAACATAGATATAACTATTTCTTTATAGATCAAGAAACAGACTTATAGAGTTAAATAGTTAAAACCTATCCTCACATAGTTAACAAGTATTCAAGTAAGAATTTAAACTTTAGAAATTAAGCTTGTTTCTATTTCCACTACACCATATTGTCCATACATTCCCTGCCTTATGTAAAAAAAAATGAAAAATGAAAAACAAATGTTATTACACATAAATTCTTTGTCTGAAGATGCGACAGTTTTTGTGAATTGGCAGATACTAAATTGTCACAGTGTAACAATATCTGAAAGCATGGAGAACTGCTCCAATAAGCTGCATTTCTTTATTATCTCAGTTAAAGTTCTAGTCTCCGTATCATCAAATGGTGCCAAATTGAATTTGCCAGTCCTCTTAAAGAGATTAATTAATTGCTCTTTTGATAAAGAGCTAGTTTCAATGATTTTTATCTTCCCACTATACCTCCCTTATTGTAATCATTCAGAGTTATGATCTAATAGCGTTGGATAATGTTGGTGATGCTTGCAACCAAGAATGTTGTAAATGAAATTCTATCATCATTGCATCAAAGGAATGGGATTACTGGATTTAATTATTGAAAACTGAAAATATTTTCTTTTCTTGATAAATATTTACCTACTAACCATTTCAATCTCCTTTTCTTTCTGAGATTATTTAAGAACCAATAATAGCCTTGAGATTAGCACTATTATTCAGTTTCTTTGATTCTAAAGTTACATAGATGTGACTTATGATCTACAATCCTTAGCATCTCTTCTAACCAAAGGGAAGTATGATAAAAATGTCAAATAGTTTTGTCTCTGTCTCTCTCTCTCTTTCTCTCTCTCCCCCACTTTCTCATTATATACATTATGTATATATGTATATATACACACACATTTATATACTACATAAGAATATGTATATATACTTATGGAAATGCACATGCATGTGATGCATTTTTCCATGCAAAAAATATAAGCTATGGAATGTATGCATTTGGAGATATTAAAGGTAAAAATTCTAGATTTAGAGACAATTTAATGAAAATTATGGTGAGGTATTTAATAAATATGAAGCAACAAGAGTTGAACTAACAGTACATTACCAACCATAAAATCTTCTGCTCATGTGATAACTGAAATGAATAAAGTAATGCCCAAATTGATCTGCATTCTTTTTTTCTTAAGTCATAATATTTAGAAATAGTTACATGGTATACATGCTTGTTCAATTTTGTTGCCATGACATGATAAGAGAATGTGGAAAGATGAACATAACACAGTAAAGAAGAAAACATACCACTATTAATTAAATAGAGAAAGAAAAATAATGGTCATGACAATGATGCCAAATTTTCAGTCTTTACTTCATGTGGCAGATTTGGTGGATTTTAGTGGATTTCAGCTAATGGGGCAGTTTATAGATCTTGAAAGTACAAAGTAATTATTAAGCACAATTGTGCCAGTCACTTTGCAAAGTGCTTAAAATTCCTTTCCCTCAAGGAGTTTGCATTTGAATGGGAGAAGATTAACTAACATAATTCAGCTAGGGAGAGAAAGGGGGTAAAGGTAGACCTGTCCTGTTATTGTAAATGGCTGAAAAGTGGAGGATCTTGCCACTGAATTTTGATGATTTGGTAATTAGTGAGGCTGAAGATTTTGAGTTATTCTACCTCCCTTAAATTAAATTCACCTAGGAGTCAATTCATCATTCCATGATGTCATTAGTCCTCTTTGAAAATAAGGAAAAAACAAGAATTAAAACAAGAAGAAGTGAGATTAATTGAAAATTTACTTATCAAAGCCATGGGTTTCAAGAGCTGCATTTTAGATCCCTGGAATTTTATTTCTGCTGGGCTTAAATAAATATCAAGCAACAAAGGAAAGCTTTACAAATGGAAAAATTGCATTATTCACTCTGTCATTTTTTAATGATTAAGTTTTTGACATTTGTT
The DNA here is from genome assembly GCF_048593235.1 of Sminthopsis crassicaudata. Classification (NCBI taxonomy): domain Eukaryota; kingdom Metazoa; phylum Chordata; class Mammalia; order Dasyuromorphia; family Dasyuridae; genus Sminthopsis; species Sminthopsis crassicaudata. Next base: position 193,586,945 of record NC_133617.1, read on the forward strand.
TTTAAATCAGAATGTGAACTATATGAGGATATAGAGGAATCCATTTTGCTTAGCTCTTGGTTCTCTGGCATATTAAGTATTTAATAAATTAAATATTTAATAAATTCTATTTACTCACTAATTAAATGAATAAATACATGACTATGCAACTGTCAAAAATCTATATAAGATGGGAAAATTTCTAAGCTTATGTTTTTTACTGATATTTGACCAAGGAACTATGAACCTTTGACACTCACCCTCCATCCCATCCCAGAAATTTTCTGGTAAAACATGGTTGAAATGTCTAAGTCATTTATTAAAAACATTTGATATTTTTCATTATTTCCCACTAATAATACTTTGCATTATATTTTCTGCTTCATTCCTTCTCTAGATTCCAAAGTACCTCTAAATAAGCCATTCATTTGAATTAAAAGTAATGTATTGGATTAATTAACATAGGGTATATGAACTATTTTAATATATATATATATATGTATATTTAAATTTTTGATAATACTATAAAATGTAATTTGAATATAATTATTTTCTTTGTGTAATTCTATTTATTTTATTAAAACATTTAAATACAGTATTCTGAGGTGGAATATATACACTTCATCAGATTCAGAAAAGCATCCATGGCATAAAAAATGCTTGTTTGTCAATCTTAAATTTGTAATCTTAAAATATGTCATTTACTAACTTTTTGAGTTCAGATAATGTTAGTTCAGGTCTTGAAGCCTTAGCTTCCTCCTCTGTAAAATTAGAGCATTAGCTTAGATTATTAGTAAGATACCTTCAAGTATCCGATTTATGATGCTCTGATTCTTCTACCTCAGTCTATGATTTATAACACTCTTCTTGGTATATTTGCCTTGACTTCCATTGTTGCTGGAGATCTCTCTATTTATTCATTTCCCTATGCTAGAGCTTAAAGAAGAAAGGTGAGTAGAAAATTTCTAAAGACAGGTAAGTAATTGTGAATCTAATAATTTTTTTTTCCATTTTCTCACATGTGAGACTTTAAGTCAACAAGCATTTGATTCCCAATTGGATGATTCATTCCAAAAAATCAACTTAGGGAGGGTGCTCAGGAAAGTCATCTTTTTCAACCCTAACCCCCTTTTTATAGGCTGTCATCCACCATTAGGACATAAACCCTTTGAGACAGTGCTTGTCTTTTATTTTGCTTATATTTATATTTCTAGGCCTCAGGTGCAATGCCTAATATCTAGTAAGCAATTAATAATGATTTGTTAACTAACATTAATTTAACAAGTATTATGTTTTAGGCACTTCGGTAAGTGCTAAGAATAAAAAGCCAAAAATCCAATATCTGTTCTGAAATAATTACACATTAGGGGAGAAGTATGCAAACAACTGGGTACAAATAAAATAGAAACAAGGTTAATTGGAGATAATCTCAAAGCAAAGTCACAAAGATTAAAGAGGACCTGGAAAAACTTTGAAGAAAATAGTACTTTCACTGAGACTTGATAGAATTCAGGAAAGCCAGAAAAATGGAAATAAGGGGAAATTAATTTGAGGTATGGATTTGTTTCTCATAAATAATTGTTGTTGTTTATTCTTTGTTGGTGAAGAGGACCATGACATTAGAAAACTGATGCCATGACATGCAAGTGATTTGGATTTGAGTCAGGGGAGGGTTGTACAAGGTCACCAGCTTCACTTTCTCCCTCAGAACCATCTGAGTCCAGTGACTAGATATAAATCAGGACAACTGGAGATAGCCCTGGATACAGTGGGAGATCTTGCCCTTTTAAAATTAAGGTCTTTAACAGGTCTCAGTTTGACAGAGGCAATGCCTATTCAGTGATTAAGGCTAGATAACTCTCATAAATAATATTAAATAAGACTATAAGCATAATACTAATAAATGCCAAGATATAGAAAGTTTATTTTGATTTTTTTTATTAAGGATTAAAAAATTAGAATCAAAGCTAAATGAAAAGTTATTTTTTTTTTTCCTGAGGAAAGAAACTATCAGTTTGAGGAGATTAGACTAATATACTATTTCCTGAGGCTATAGAATTTCCCTAGTATCTTTTACTTCTTTGTAGTAAAAGCTTGTTCATATAAAAGACAATTCTTTTATTAATAATAATTCTTCAAATTTAGTGCTTGGCCAGTGAAGATGTCTATGTGACTTACTATCATGTCATTATATTATATCACTTCTCAGCATATGTAGGCCAACCTCATCAATCACACTTATATTTCATATAGAACAATAGAAATTGTGGCAGAGAAAGCTGTCTGTGAGAATAGGCAAGGTTCAAATCTTGCCTTTGAGATATATTAGCTGAATGTCCCAGGATATGTCCTTAAACCTCTTATTGTTGCCAGGTAAGTCTTTAAGACTGAAGGTCTAAATTGGTAAACAGTTTCATCAGTTGGATTTCCCTACAACAGTGAAATTGCTGTTGTTTACTAAATTTAATATTACTATGTTTAGCCTCTCTTAAGCCATATTTTAAACAGTATTAGAAACTTGCATGTACATGTCTTTTACTTCTTAGATTTTAATCTTGTTGAGAGCTTTTTATTCTTTTATTGCTAGCACTTAGTATTGCATCTTTCACACATAACATGTTTGTTAAATTAAACTTAATCATATCCTCTAAAAAGGATTATTAATTTCATTTAAAATATTAAATTTGCATTAAACTTTGGAATTTTCTTCCATGTCTTATGATAATTACTTTTAAAAAGTGATAAAAATATGCTTTTTAAAAGTACAATATGGGCAAATCTAAAATTAATTAAAATAAAACTTGCAAAATTATCTCTTTTAATCTCTTGTGGTTGGACAATGGTGAAATAATTTGAATCTCTCCAAATATGGGAAGAAAAGATGAGATAGGGGAGAAAATTTATGTTCATGATAGAGAGGAAGAAGAAAAGGAAATAAGTATTTCCTTTTCTAAATGGCTAAAGAGATCTCCTGCTCCCCAAACAGTATCAACCTAGGATTAACACTGTTTCTAGAGCTGCAGTGCAATATAGGGAATAGAGTGTCAGATGACTTGAGTGTAGATTTTAGCTCCAATATTACTTTACTTCATGATTCTGGGAAAAACACTGAGTCCCATTCTCTTCATCTCTAAAAATAGACATACTCTTATACAGTCTTTGCAAAGGAGTTATTTTGCTAACTTCTAAAGTATCACATAAATGGGAAGATTTAACTAAATAATGATGGACAAGCCATCTAGCATTTATGTGTCCCTTAAGTTGATTTTCCTCCTTTTAGAGATAAGAAAACTAGGTCCACAAAGATTAAGGAACATACTCTTCCTCTTAACAGTTAGAAGAAATAGAATTCAAATTCAAGTTCTTGGGTAATTCTTCCTAAGAACTATCTGAAATGTTTTCCATTCATTACTAACTAAAATAGCTGCATAAAAATAAATTAGTTGCAATAATGTTGGGGAAGAAAACTTACTGGAACCTGGTAGATATACTGTACATTCATGTCCTTCTTTGCATTATAATTTAGAATACCTCAGGATCAAGATTTAGAAGTTTAATGTTTTTGTCATGGAAGGTAGCAAATGTAAATAGATTTTGTGTTGTTCTGTTTTTAATTAGTAGAAAAAATAGCTATTTTTCCTTATTATTGAAGTAAACAACTTTCCTATTACTCTCTCTGTTGCTGTATGTTAAGCAGCATGTGGATTAAATACATTGAAAAATTCATTCCATTCAATGAAAAATAAATTAATCTGATTGACTGAATCTCATAAAAATATGATTTTGTCTGTTAAAAATTAGAATTCATCTCTGAAAGGCTTATATAAACACATGAAATAGGAATATGAAAAATGGATTATTGAACAGAATAGAATATAGTATATTCTTCCCAATATTATACTACTGTATCTTACTATATGGTACAGTATAATAATAGCATTAGAACAATAGTATAATATGATGTGATATGATAATACTACATCATATAATTTTGTGTTATATATATAATAACATAATATAACAATACAAGATCATATAACATAATGAAGTTTATTGTAACATGATATAAAATCTGAAGCAATACTATAATGTAACATAATGCAACTATTATAATGTTACACAGTGTAATAAAACAATTAGTGTTTATGCCAGTGTGATATGAGTCATTTCATGGTATGGGATTATATGAGTTCAAGGGCAGCTTCTTCTATGCAATGATTATGAAACTCCAATTAAGTTAATTAATCTCTGCCTCAGACAACTCTTAGATTTTGAAATGGAGAGAGGTAATGAGAGTTTTTTCAACAATTCCCAGGTCCAGATTATTATAGATATAAGATACACACACACACACACACACACACACACACACACACACACACACATACACATATACAGACAGAGACAGAGACCAGAGAGACTGAGAGACAGAGAGAGAGATGTGCAGATACAAAGCTATTACTATAGACAAAGATCACTTATATGACATTACACAATCAGGTCAATTGACTCTCAGGTATATTTTGAAAGCAAATTTCATGATGTACTTTTTTTTTCTTAATGTGTTAAACTGTATTTGAATACTGCCTTAAGGCTTTTATTTTCTTAATAGCTCTTTTTCTCAATTCCTTCTGAGCCACCCACAGTCAATGACCTAAATGTTAAACTAAAGTGTTTTGGTTTTTTTTTTTCTTATAGAAAAAAAACAAATAATACAATTGGTCTAATATCTTTGAAGTATTTGAGGTTTTCTGCAGTCTGGGTACTGAGCTTTTTCTAAACTACCCACACTCAAGGGCAATGTCCTTAATGATGAAAGGTACACTTTTATAGTGTGTGATGATGGCTAGAGAGCTTTTCCCCCCTTTCCTTTAATGAAGAAAACTGGCTGACATGAAGATTAGAGTGTTTACCTTGATATAATTATCACCATGCTCTAATAACTTCATAAAGACCATTCCCAGAATTCTTTAACAAAGAATGTAGATATACACACAGATTATATACATATATATGTATGTATATGTGTGTGTGTGTGTGTGTGTGTGTGTGTGTGTGTGTGTGTGTGTGTGTGTGTGTTATGGGGAGAAGGCCCAAAGAATTCAGAGCAAGTTAAAGACTCTCGGTAGAAAACACTGAAAAACAAGATAATTATGGAAAGGGCAAAACAAAACAAAACCTGTGGTTTTAATTAAGTGGCAAATCTGACTTAGGTACTTTCAGTACATTCTCAGATAATTCCACTTATTCCAGAATTCTGGAAAACATTCAGCCAAAACTTTGTCATACCTTAGTCCATAAGTAGATGTTCCTAGTGGGAAACATTTGTTTCGGTAGATATCCAATAGCTGTATAGAGAACTGTATCATAGTGCTGTGGTTCAGAATGGGAAGTTCCTGTTGAAAGGGGACATGCGAACTATTTTTAAATCCTGATAATGTATAAATTTGGTTCTTAAAAATAGTTTTCGATAATATACAATATTTACCTAGATATCTTTAAAAAAAGAGAGAGAGAAAGAAAGGGAATCAATGCAACTCTTTTACTGTGTGTTTCAATGTAACTAGTTTAAGAATAAACTAAAAAAAAATAACTTTTTCCCCTAAGAGAGAAAGCTCATCACTGCTACCTCTTCGTGTACTTTCCTATATGCATCCCTACTGAATCCTCATAATGTGAGGAGAACTTGCAGAGAACCTCTGATTTCCAATAGCTTCTCTCCCTCCCACTCAAATAATTAAGATGATCATTGTATCCTGCTTATCCCTCTCCCCTCCCCCCTTTTTGGTCAAATCATCTTGGCACAAGCCGCACAAACAAACTTTGTTAACAGCTTTAAACTTGGAAGGCCCGCTTTTTAAATATTTGCCGCTACATAATTGAAACAGCTGTTTTAATGAGATACCTACTGTCATCATTTTACCCTGGCTGAGCTGGGTGACAACAAAGCAGTAATAACGAATTCAATAATAATTAACTCGGGTCATCTGCTCATCTGTCACGGCCCATCAGCTTTAGGGAGAAAAATCCCAGTGAACTTCTCTCTTTTGTGAGCTTTCCAAAACTCTGCAATAAAATGCTTAGAGAGGACTCTAGGTAGCCCTTCAAAAGTTCTAAGCAAACTGGTAAGTAGGTTAATTAAATTTTATGCATGTTTAAATGCTAATGATTACATTCCTAACATTACAGTGTAATCTGTTATGGAATGATGTCATGCAAGCAGTGGTTTTTAGTACCTAAACACATTTCCATCCTGATGTGGAGAGCGGCTCTGGATCATTTATCGGAGGGCAGGAAGTTGACAGCGGGTTTGGAAAGCCAGGTTTTCCATTCAGGTCCCTTAACTTGTCTGTTGAATGCTAAGCAGGGAAGTTACAGAAAACAACTGGTATAAACCCAGCAGCAAGCTGTGAAGGATGGATGATCTGAGGGTCTTCCTTTGAGCTATACTTCAAAATTCACACTCTTCATTCACAGAAGTAAAAATATATATATGTCCTTTTAAAAAGCAATTTGGGTAAAATAACAAAGCAAACTAATTTTCTGTTTTGATAGATATTTCAAAATATCAGAAGCATTTGTACCGATCATGCTTATACAAAAATAATTTTTGTACAAGAATACTAATATTTTTCCTCTGTGAAAATGTCAAATCTAGATCATGATACTTCCTGTTTCTATATGGGAAATAAGGCAAAGCTATTTTTTTTACTTTGTTGTTTTTCATTTCAATTATGGGTATTTCTTTTATATTACTTTATCACACCTAGAATAATGAGGTGAAATTGTAATATAGAGGGAATTATATTTATAACACAGGGCACTCTTCTCCTATTCTCTGTCACCTTCTGACTTCCTGCATGTGCTCACTTTTTTTCATCAATTATATGGATATTTTACAAAAAAAAAAATCTGAAACTTCTATTTTATAAATGCCACAATTCAACTTTGTCTTCCTTCTAGTACAGTTGTACTATTCTATAGTTCTTTTTTTTTTTCTCCCTTGGACTACTTGTCTTATAATAAAAGGGGAAACTATATTTCTATTTCTTTAATTTCCTTTCTTCCTTCGCTCCTCTTCCGCCAAATGGAGTTTGTAAAACTTCAGGTAATCTAGCAAAAACACCTTTAAAAATCCCTATACCTACACAATGTCACTGAGTTTCTAACATGTTGTTATGTAAAGAATACTATTATTGACTATGATAATCATTTCCCCAGTTCCAAATCAAGAAATGGATAGAATGTTGGTTAGGAGGCCCATTTTTCTGTTTTGTGAGCTGAGTGTTTTCCCCTACAAGTTTAGGATGCTGTGCCTTTATTTTTTTCCACATAGGAACTAGACTCCATAACAACAAAGCAATGATATTTTCTGATGGCAAAAGGGATATTTTAAGAGCTAAATTGGCAAATCTTTGCCAATATCTCAGCATTATTTTTTGACTACAAAAGAGAGTTCACAAAGCAAAACTGGAAATGTCACATAACTCAACTCTGTTGTGAAAAAAAAAAAAAAAACTTGATTCATAATGCTCTCACCCTCAAATTAACTGTTTTTTTTTTTTTTTTTTTTTTTTTTTTTTTTTTTTTTTGTGATGCAGTTTAAAATAAAAGGAACAGTCAGCTCAAGCCTTCTGTGCAAGGGATTTAAACATTTAAACAAGGATGTTTAAAACAAACAGCACTAGTAGAGTAAATGTAAGGAGAGTTCCCTAGATTCTACTAAATAACCTATCCTTTCCCTATTGCTTTTCAAGCTGATACCCCAAAAGGACCTTTAAAGTGCCCCTTTCTATTCTTATGAATATCACAGTGGGAATGTAGCAGTAAACTTAGTCATATACCTTGCACTGGGATTATGGTGGTTAACATTGTCTGCTGACTTCATCAGCATTTCGCAGTTGTTCAGAAGAGTAAATAGTTTTGAATTTCAACAGTATCCTTGAATCAGTCAGTATGTGAGGTAGAAAGTTATTTTCCTTACTTGGTGCATAAAATGAGGGATCTTGGGTTTGTTTTAGCTTAAAGATGGGCAGCTTTACTGGCTCCATGTAATTTAGTCTATGATCTGACCAAATTTAACCCAATAGTTATTGATCTAAGACTGGAACAGATGGTGCAATGGAAAGCATCAAGCCATTGGTTATTAAGAACTGCAAAAACATGTACAATTCCAGAGGCCAGGTAACCTTCAAACTACTTGCTTATTTTATAGGCATGCACATTCATTCTGTTTTAATTATTTGTGTCCCTGTAGATTGACATAAATGTTGACTTTCTTGTCCAAAGACTCTAAACTCTGTGAGATTAATCACTGTGTTTTTGGAATCTTTGTTATTTCCTAATACACCTAGAACAGTACTGCAGCTTCGGAGTGAGTATTTAATCTGCGTTGTTGACAGACTTCCAGTGATCCATTTATCTATCTAAGTGAATATTTAAAATGTATTGCTTTGCTTATGTCCCAAAGTTTGTTAATAAGAGGGATGATTTGTGTTTTCTTCTTCTACATTGGAAATATACAAATTGTATGTTTTGTTAAAAAACAACAACAACAAAAATGAGTGGCTAATTGCTCCATTATAATAATGGATATACAGAAATCATGTTTTCATAAACTTTATAAAAATACTATGCCTATACAATGTCACTGGGATTCTAAAATGTTGCTGAAATGTAAATAATAATAAGATTGTTTATGGTAATCATTATTTTCCCCATTCCAAATCATGAAATGCATAGTAGGTAAATTTTGTTAATTAATCTTTGTTAGGAGATCCAATTTACAATTTAAGCAACATGAAACTTGTGAAAGGTACAATCTGAAGATGATAGTAGTGGTGGAAGAAACAACCTACATAATCACACAAATACTTTATTTTGAGTAGCTATGGAAAACTTGCCATTATGAGTCTATTATTAATCAATTCATATCAATCAATCAACCAGAAAGCATTTTTAAAAAACTTCTACACTATCTCAGATTATGTTGTGCTAGGTAATAGGAAAAAAAGATTAAAGAAAAAGAAAGGAATGGAAAATAAAAAGAAATATTTCCTTACCTCAAGAAGCTTAGTGGGATTTCAGGGGAACATTAAAAACAAGTTGAGCACATGAAAAATAAATGCAAGGTAATTTGGTGACAGACATAAGATGTCCCCAAAGTCTTAGTATATTTTAAGTTTACCTTGAACAATTTTAAATTTAATAAGCTTAAAACTCCCTTGAAATCTTTGGAGAAATCATGAATAAATGCATTTATTGTTGTTAGATCCTGAATACAATGACCTCAAAATTGTTCAAATAGCTTTTTTTCTGTAATTTACTGAAAATGTCACTTTGATCTATTCTATATACATCTTATATCTTGTATGTAACTAGTATTTTTATGATATTTTCTGCCATTAGAATGTACTGCCCTTATGGAAAGTATTTTTACCCTCTTTGTACTCCTAGTGTTTAGCATAATGCCTGGAACATAGTGAGAATTTAAACTACACTTGTGAACAGCTTTACTGATAACATGTGTCATTTTGCAATGATTTACAAAGTATCCTAAACAACAGGTATAATACAAAAATATTAGCACTTTCATGAAAAAAGAAAAAGTTTAACAGAAATTCTTGGAGCACATAAGAAATAGGTTAAAAGTTTATAGAAGTATTCTTGGAAAAAGTAGATATAAATCTGATAAAAAGTATACAACATTAGATCAATTAAACTTAACTAGAAATAGTTTAATTCTAGAAGACCACCATGAAACAGAGAGGATGTAAGAGTGAACTTAAGAATGTTATATCTAAAAATATCATAAGGAACTCAACCAAAAGAAAAAAAAAACAAACACTTGAACAGAAAAACCTCAAATTTCTGTCAGGAAATATTGTTTACAGAAATGGATGACCTTACAGTGGCAATTTAGCACTAAGTCATTGTCATTAGAAATTATATTTAAAAAAAAAAAGATTTTTTGCAAGAAGATATTTGAAATGGTGAAACATATAGATAGTAAAACTATTACCATGAGAAATAACTGAAAAGATTTAGCTTGATGGCAAGAATTATACATCAGAAGGTCACAATATTTCATCAACTGAATAGCAGGAAGACTTTGCATCATAAATATTAACCTTTATTCTAAAGAGCTCAATTGATATATTTTATCAGAACTGGAGTTTTATTATAGACTGAACAACTATCTATCATCATTTAGGTGATCCATCTACTTAAAAAACAAACTTGAGAGCACTATTTTTAAATAAAAATCATCTTACCAAACATTCATAACTTCCAAATTACTTGGAATGAAAAGTTTTCCAAATTATTTGGATAGAGTGCAAGGTAAAGATTCTATTCAAGTAAATAACTGAAGCAGTGGATAGAATTCTAGGCATGGACATAGAAAGAACTGAATTCAAATTTGGCATCAGATACTTACTATGTGATCCTGGGCAAGTCATTTAATCCCCATTTTCCTCAATTTCCTTTTTAAAAAAAAAAATAAATAAAAAATAGGAAAAAAAATTGCCATGTGCACAGAAGAACATGAAATAATTCAAATATATGACAATGATTTTCTGTTTCAAGAAAGCTTATATTATAAATATCACATGTATCCAGAGTTGTCCATCTTTTGTTTGCTACCTGTAGGTTGTATTTTGTTCTGTGTTGTGTACTTTTTATCTTACTTTTTTCCCCTTTCTTCCCCTCATCTACTCCAAGAAGGTTACACGCAATTAAGCTTATGTATGTGTATGTATGTATATACATCCATATATACACAATCATATTCATATATATCTATAATAATGTAAATATACATATATAATGTCTGTCTATATAAGGCCATAATATACTTTTTTGTCCTGTTTTAAGTTTGATATCAATGATTATTATTCTTGCTTTTTTTTCTAATAAATTCTATACATGATTACTATTATTATGTTTATATTTATCTCTTATTTTTTATCCCCACTGGCTCCTCTCCATTTCTTCTACCCTATTTTGCCTTGCCATTACTTAACTTGCCCCACCTGCAAGGATCCCTCTCTTATTCTCTCCTCTCAGCCTTCCCCTCCTTTTTTATCTCATTCTTATTAATCTATATACCTGAACCCATTCCCATTAATCAAATCTATGTACCCTTCTATAACCACATTATTTTATTTTCTTCTCCATTTTGTCTTTATACATATAAAAGAGTTATACACATACATACATGCGCATACACACATACATACACATTCCCTCTTTACTATTCCAGATGGAAACAAGATTCTAGAACTATCAGCTCTCCGTTCCCCTTTCAATGCCTGCCTATGTCAGTTCTTCTTGCATTTCACTCATAATAATATAATTACTCTTTTTATCTTTTTCCTGCTGCTTTGTTTTTTTTTAGAATCACATCATAATCATCCCTGGCCCAATCTTTCTTTTGAATTATCCTGTTACTAATGACAATCTTATATATGCAATTTATATTTCTGCATATAAACCAAACACTGTTCTTATTGAATCCCTTGAATTTGATATTGGATATTCTCTTCACATTTCTCTTGGATGTTATATGTCAAAGTTTCTATCAAGTTCAGCTTTTTTTTGCAACAAAATCCTGAAAGTCTGACAATTCATTAAATATCCTTTTTTGTCCCATACAGGATTATGCCTAAGTTTGTTGTTATGATATTTTTTTGGCCACAACACTACTGATTTTCCTCTTTAATATATGGTGTTCTAAGATTTGTGATATTTTAATCTGTTACTGCAAGTTTTTGTGTGGTTCTAATTGTGGCTCTGCTGTATTTGAATTATTTTTTTCTTGTTGATTATATTTTCTCATTTACCTAGGGATTTCAGAATTTGGCTAGGATATTCCTGTAGGTTTTTTTCATAGGAGCTCTTTTATGTAGTGACAGGTGGATTTTTTTCTAATGCTATTTTTCCTTGTTTTAATACCTCAGAGTAATTTTCTTTAATTGTTTCTTGTATTATTATATCTATACTTTTTGAGAATATCTTTCAGGTAGTATAATTATGCTTATGTTTTTTCTTCTTGGTCTGTTCTACAGATCAGTTATTTTTCTTATGAGAAATTACACATTCTCTTTTTTTCCTATATTTTATATCTTATTTTTCTTATTTCTTGGTCTTTTATAACTTTGATAATGTGGGCTTGTCCAGTTTTAGTTGTCAAAGAGACAACTTCTTCCTTAAGAGTCTACTTCCTCTTTTCTAGTTGATTGACTTTTTTTCATAATTTTGTTTTTCTTGAATTATTCCTTCCTTCCTTCCTTCCTTCCTTCCTTCTTTTCTTTTCTTTTTCCTCAATTTCTCTTATTTGATTTTCAAAGTTATTTTTTAAATTCTATGACTTCTTTTGGGACAGGTGAACATTAAATGTTTGTCTTTTGGGATAGGAGAGGCTTTTTTTCTTTAATATCCTCCTCTGAAGATGAAGCCCCATCTTCCTTATTCCCATAGTAACTTTCAATCATTCTGTTCTTTCTCTTTTGCTTGCTCTTCTAAAAAAATATTTTTTATTTAGAGCAGATTGTTGGCATAATCACATCTAGTCCTCAGTTATCTGGGATAGTGCCTCCTTTAGTTTTCACCTCTGGCTTGGAACCTGAAACCTGAAACAAGTAACTCTAGCCAGCAGCCTGGGCCACTGTATCCCACTGTTTCTGCATTCACCAAATGTGTATGGGTTCCTTTTCACCCAGGGCCACATATCACAGCTGGGCCTAGGATACCTTATCAACAGAGTTTTCCTCTATCTTCTCTCAGATGGCAGATTCCCCATACTATCTAAGAAATAAAAATTCTTGTATTTGAAGCTACCTCCCAACCCAGATAGCCCCAGGGCTTTTCTGCTTAATGCTTTATCTGTAGTAGCCTGAAGGTGTTTACACTTCATGTGAGCCTAACTGTTATGGTATTTTTCTTTGGTTCTTTGGTTTTCTCTGATTATTTCAGAAGGCCCCTTTTCTGCCCCAATTCTCGTTATTTTTACTGCTTTAAGTTAGGCTTAAAGCATTATTTTGCCTTCTTTGTGGGGAAAACCTGAAGAGCTTGTAATTACTTCATCATCTTCCCAGAGTCCTCTTCCTCAATCTCTTTAACAAAAATTAGGGATCATTATAACACTTCCTCCTAGGACTATTGTAAAGATAAAATGAGACAATTTCATAAAACAATTAGTACACTGTCTGGCATATAACAGTTGCTTAATCAATGCTTATTTTCTTCTCTTTCCCCTTCTTGAATGGTAGCAAGCACTCTTTCAGTGAGTCTACAGAAGATCCTGGGATGGAACCTCCAGCTTTGTAAGTTCAAAAATTTTAAAGAGCTCTGTAACATCCTGTTGTTCCAGAATTTGATCCTAGAACTCTGAAGGGGAGCTATAGCTAGATTCTCTCAGGAAGAGTAAGCCAAAACACACACATTATAACTAGAATTGCTACAGAGCTTCCCATTCTGTCTTTAAATTCATCACACTGAAACCAATTTAGTGATTTCTTAATACAACTAGGGTATTTATTAGACAATAGAGGAGCAAACTATTGCTAAATATATACATGAAATATTTCCTTCAAAGTTAGACCTTTCAAGGCTTTCATATTGCTGACCCAATATAACTTTCAGAGGCAACATATTAGAATTTTATGTTTAGAACTTAATAAAATTTGGCTTAAAGAGGGTAACTGATTTGATCATATTAGTCATACTTCTAGAAATTAGTGAAGAAGGAATTTGAATTCAATTCTATTTCTAGTCCAGTGTTCTTTCTTCTAGACCATTTTACATTAGGAATATAATTACAAACAAAGTAGAGATCAAGGAAGTAAAGATTAAAGTTGAAGAGACAAGTTAGAAACCATATATTAGTCTTGAGAGTTAATTGGAATCTAAAATGTGATGTTAGTAGGAAGGGAGAAGAGTAATAGATTGAGGCATATGGAGTTAGAATGGGCAATATTTGACAATGGATATAGGGATAAAGCCAAAAGAAAACTCTTAAGCCTGGATCAATGGGAAAATATAATAGCACCACAGAAATAGGAAAACTGGGAGATGAAGTACATGTTAAAGAGAAAAAGGGTATACAAGTGTGGATATGTTGAAATTTTGAAACTTCCAGGATATATGAATATAGATACCTAATAGAAAGAAATGTAGGACTGAATCACAAAGAATAAATTATGTTTATGTATGTAGATTTTTTTATAAGGAATTTAATATTTTATTAAATTTTAAATTGCCACATAGATAAATATGCTAACAGAAAAGTATATCCATATGCTAAAACTATGAATATTATAATTACAAACAAAAGAAAATACAGGAAAGTAAGTTGAATAATTCTTTAGCATCCATATATACTCAAGGTTAGATTCATTTTCTCTAAATGACCTGGGATTAGGTCTCCTCATAAATAAGATTATAGTAATAATAATAGCTGATATTTATACAGAGCTTTTCAAGTATTTTACATCAATAATAATTTATTCCTTATAACTGACATTTAAGACAAGTAGTATGACTAGTATTTAAAAGTTATTTTTTATTTTAATACATATTGCTTTATGAATTATGTTGGAAGAGAAAAATCAGAATAAAAGGGAAAAACCATGGAGGAGGAAAAAAAAAACAGAAAAAAAAAATTGAACATACTGTTGTGTCTAGACTAGCTCTCTGGAGGACCTAGGTACCAGCCCAAGTCCTTGGTCTTAGTGGAAGAGTGATGAGGCCAGACTCACAGGCTTGGTCAAAATATGGAGTTCTTTTATTCCAAATTCTCTTAGCCTTATATACCCTAATACCCTTATATAACCAAAGCAACACTGCACATGCAATAACTATATACTGTGCATATGGGACCACATAAACAACTTGCTATTATATGTTGGTTGACTCTTTGCCACTTGGTATCACTCTGCTTTAATTACAACACAGGTTGTAACAGCTCCCTGACTTCTCAGGAAGACTGAAATCCTTTAGGGGAGATGGGGAGCTAAACCCAACATTGTTAGTGGGTTCCCTCTGGGCTGAAGGGTCTCATATCTCATTCAGACCTCCCCACTATCTGTGGCCCTCTACAACATAGCATGTGTTGATTTACATTCAATCTCCATAGTACTTTTTTCTGAATGCAAATAGCATTTTTGTCCAAAGTATATTGGGATTGCTTTGGATCACTGAGAAGAACCAGTCTTTCAAAGCTAATCATCGCACATTCTTGCTGATATTGTATACAATATTTTTATGGTTCCATTTGTTTTGCTCAACATGAGTTTGTTTGCTCAACAATATGGACCCACACTTAACACCATATACCAAGATAAGATCAAAATGGGTCCATGATTTAGGCATAAATAAAAGGTCCATGATTTTAGCCTACCTCTCAGACCTGTGGAGGAGGAAGGAATTTATACCCAGAGGACAGCTAGAGATCATTATTCATCACAAATTAGAAGATTTTGATTACATCAAATTAAAAAGCTTTTGTACAAGCAAAACTAATGCACACAATATTAGAAGGGAAGTAACAAACTGGGAAATATTTTTACACTTAAAGGTTCTGATAAAGGCCTCATTTCCAAAATATATAGAGAACTGACTCTAATTTAGAAGAAATCAAACCATTCTCCAATTGATAAATGGTCAAAGGATATGAACAGACAATTTTCAGATGATGAAATTGAAACTATTTCCACTCATATGAAAGAGTTCCAAATCACTACTTATCAGAGAAATGCAAATTAAGACAACTCTGAGATACCATTACACACCTGTCAGGTTGGCTAAGATGACAGGAAAAGATAATGATGAATGTTGGAGGGGCTGTGGGAAAACTGGGACACTAATACATTGTTGGTGGAGTTGTGAAAAAATCCAGCCATTCTGGAGAGTAATTTGGAACTATGCCCAAAAAGTTATCAAACTGTGCATACCCTTTGATCTAGCAGTGCTACTAATGGGCTTATATCCCAAAGTAATACTAAAGATGGGAAAGGGACCTGTATGTGCCAAAATGTTTGTGGCAGCTCTTTTTGTAGTGGCTAGAAACTGGAAAATGAATCGATGTCCATCAATTGTAGAATGGTTGGGTAAATTATGGTATATGAATGCTATGGAATATTATTACTCTGTAAGAAATGACTAGCAGGATGAATACAGAGAGGCTTGGAGAGACTTACATGAACTGATGCTAAGTGAAATGAGCAGAACCAGGAGATCATTATGCAATTCAACAACAATATTGTATGAAGATACATTCTCATTAAAGTGGATATTTTCAACATAAAGAAGATCCAATTCAGTTCCAGTTGATCAATGATGGACAGAAACAGCTACACCCAGAGAAGGAACACTGGGAATTGATTGTAAACTATTTGTACTACTGTATTTATACCCAGGTTACTTATACCTTTGGAATCCAATTCTTACCATGCAACAAGAAAATTGGATTTACACACATATATTGTATCCAGGTTATATTGTAACACATTTAATATGTATGGGATTGCCTGTCATCTAGGGGAGGGAGTAGAAGGAGGGAGGGGAAAATTTGGAAAAATGAATACAAGGGATAATGTTGTAAAAAAATTACTCATGCATATGTACTGCCAAAAATTATAATTATAAAATTAATTTTTAAAAAGTATAAATAAAATAAACAAAAAACAAAACAAACAAACAAACAAAAAACATGAGTTTGTATAAATCTTTCCAGGTTTTTCTAACAACCTGATGGAAGTGCATAGCTTCGACAAAGAGAAGATCCAATTCAGTTCCAACTGATCAATGATGGACAGAATCAGCTACACCCAGAGAATGAACACTGGGAACACTGTCAATAAAAAGCTATAATAAAAAACCATTTGCAACAATATTCCTTAGGACTATTGTTCTGTAATTTTCTTTCTCTATTTTGGCTCTTTCTGGTTGAGGTATCAGTCCAATATTTGTGTAATAAAGGAATTTTGCTGGACTCACTCTTTACCTATTAAAATAGTTTACATATTATTGGAATTAACAGTTATTTGAATGTTTGGTAGAATTCACTTATGAATCCATGTGAAAAGGAAACATTTACTATTTCTACCTTTTTGCATTTGTTTGTGAGGTTTTTATGTCCTAATACATGGCCAACTTTTCTGTATGTGTCAATTGTTGTGAGAAAAAGATGTATTGCTTTCTGTCTCTATTCAGTTTTCTTCAGAGGACTATCATATTTAATTTTTATAGGATCCTATATTTGTTTCTTTTTTGGTTATTTTTTGGTTAAATTTATCTGACTCTGAGGGGGAAGGTTAAGGTCCCCCACTATAATTTTGCTGTATATTTCTTCTTGTAGCAGACTTAATATATTCTCTAGGAATTTGTATGCAGCCTTGATGCATTTACTTTTAATATCATTATGATTTCATTGTTTACTGTATCATTTATCAACATGTACTTTCCTTCCTTATCTGTAACATGCCCACCTAGTAGTTACAAGTACTAGTCTGCTCCAGGCCCAACAGAGTACCTTTGACCACTGACCATTGCAGTGTCAACTCTACCCGGCTTGCCTCCTCTGAGGCCTTCAAAGGTCTCTGGCCACAATCTCTTGAATCTATAGTTTAATAACCGGTAGCGCACTCAAGAACAGCCACGTGTAGTCTTAAAAGCCTTTATTATACCTACTCACATAATTCCCTGACTTGTCAGTTCCCTAGTGAACACCTGGTCAGAAGACCCATGTGTTCACTACCAAACTCCTCACCTCTCGGCTATCCATCAGCTTGGCTTGGCCACCCAGGCTAGGGAGCCAGGTTAAAGAGCGCCAGGTGAAAGAGAGCAACTGCTGTCTGCAGTGGGCTTCTAAAGGGCCTGTGAGGTCACACACACAGCCAATCAGCGAGAAAGTTGTCACCCATTAATAAGCTATCTCAATATGGCCAAGATCCCACCCACAGGGTAGTTCTAATATCCACAGAGATTACTTCTGGGCCATTCAATCTCTGTTGTGCTGTGGCACCGCCCATTTAAAGGACCCTTACAAGTTATTTTGTGGGAACCGCATCCTTACACTTATCTCTTTCAATTAGATCTAAAATGAGAATTGTTGCCTCTGCTGTTTTTTTTTTTTTTTTTTAACTTCAGATGAAGCATAATTTCTGTTCCGCCTTTTACCTTTATTCTGCATGTGTCTCTCTGTGTCAGATGTGTCTTTTGTAAATAATATATTTTTAATCCACTCATCCACTCTGCTATTCATTTCTGTTTTAGGGGAGAGTTCATGTCATTCATATTCATATGTATGATTGCCAGCTCTGTATTTTCCTCCATCCTATTTTTTCTCCTGTATACTTTTTGTTCTTTTCCCACCCTGTCCTTAGTAGTGTTTTGTTTTTTTATATCCACCCAGCCAACTCCCTTATCTTCTATCACCCCCCCCCCCATTCTCTTATCTTTTTTTTTTGGTGTTTCTGCTCCTCTTCTTCTCCTACTTCTTTTTGTGTTAAACAAATTTTACACCCAACTAAATGATTAAATTATTCTTTCTTAGAATCAAAACTGATGAGATTAAGCTTCAGACAATACTCATCCTCCTCCCTTCTTCCTTCAATTGTAATATGTCTTTTGTGCCTTTTAATGTAATCTAATTTGTCCCATTCTACCTCCCCTTTCCTCTTCTTCCAGTAGAGACCTTTACTCACCCCTTAATGTCTTTTTCTTTAGTAGGAATCCTTCATTCCCTATGTTTTCAAATAATTTATATAATATTGGGGCTAATTGTTCTTTAAATGTTTGATAGAATTCACATGTAAATCCATCTGGTCCTGGGGAATTTTTCTTAGGGAGTTGAATAATAGCTTGTTCTATTTCTTTTTCTGAAATGGGACTATTTATGTAATTTACTTCCTCCTCTTAATTTGGGAAGCCTATATTTTAGGAGGTGGTCAACCTTTTCACTTAGGTTATCGAATTTATTGGCATAAAGTTGGACAAAGTAACTCATTATTGCTCTAATTTCCTTTTCATTGGTAGAAAGTTCCCCCTTTTCATTTTTAAGACTAACAATTTGATTTTACTCTTTCCTTTTTCTAATCAGATTTATCAAAGGGTTATCTATTTTATTGCTTTTTTCATAAAATCAACTCTTACTTTTATTTATTAATTCAATATTTTTTTTTTACTTTCAATATTATTAATTTCTCCTTTTAATTTTAGAATTTCGAGTTTAGTATTTGATTGGGAATTTTTAATTTGGTGTTTTCTAGCTTTTAAAGTTGCAAGCCCAATTTATTGATTTTCTCTTTCTCTATTTTATTTAAGTAAGCCTCTAAAAATATAAAATTTCCTCTTATTACCACTTTAGCTGCATTCCACAGATTTTGGTATGATGTCTCATTGTTGTCATTATCTTGAGTGAAATTATTAATTAATCTATAATTTCTGTTTCACCTAATCATTCTTTAAGATGATTAGTTTCCAATTATTTTTTGGTCTATTTCCCCCTAACTTCTTGTTGAATGTAGTTTTTATTGCATCGTGATCTGAAAGGAAAGCATTTACTATTTCTGCCTTCCTGCATTTAATTTTGAGATCTTTATGTCCTAATATATGGTCAGTTTTTAATATAGGTTCCATGAATTACTGAGAAGAAAGTATATTCCTTTCTATCACCATTCAGTTTTCTCCAAAGATCTATCATACCTAATTTTTCTAATATTCTATTTACCTCTTTTTAATTTCTTTCTTATTTGTTTTGTGGTTTGAGTTATCTAATTCTGAAAGTGCAAGGTTTAGATCTCCCACTATTACAGTTTTGCTGTTTATTTCTTCTTGCAACTCTCAACTTCTCCTTTAGGAAGTTAGATGCTATACCACTTGATGCATATATGTTTAGTATTGATATTGCTTCATTGTCTATGCTACTTTTTAGCAGGATATGGTTTCCTTCCTTATCTATTTTAATTAAATCAATTTTTGCTTTTTCTTGATCTGAGATAAGGATGGCTACCCCTGCTTTTTTGACTTCACCTGAAGCATAATAGATTCTGCTCCAGCCTTTTTTGTTTACTCTGTGTGTCTCCCTGCTTTAAATGTGTTTCCTGTAAACAATATATTGTAGGGTTCTGACTTTTGATCCAGTCTGCTATCTGCCTCTACTTAATGGGAGAGTTCATCCCATTCACATTTACAGTTAAAATTACTAATTCTGTATTTCCTACCATCATATTATCCCAAGATTATGCTTTTTTTTTCCTTGCACCCTCCTGAACCCCTTCTCCAGTATTAAACTTATGGGCCCCACTTGCATTTCACAGCCCTCGCTCTTTAGTATCCCTCCCTCATCCCTTTAAATCCCTTCCCATTTTTTTTTGTACCCTTCCCTTATTACTCTTCCTTTTCCCTTTTTCCCTCCCACTTTTTAATGAGGTATGAGAGAATTCTCTGTAAAACAAATATGTCAATTATTTTCTCTTTGAGCCAATTTTGATGAGAGTAAGGGTCACACAATGTTCCTCCCCCTCTCTAACTTCCCTCAGATATGACAGATTTTCTTTGCCTCTTGGTAGGATGTAATTTCTCTCTTTTCATCTCCTCTTTCCCCTTTTTCTGACACTATTCGCTTTCCATTTCTACTTTCCTTTTTTATGTTATATAAGTAAAAAGCAACTTATACATGTGGACCTTATGTATATCCACAAAGAGTAATACAGTTCTGAAGAGTTCCTTTTACCTTTTTCTGTTTCTCTTGAGTCCTATGGTTGGAGATCAAATTTTTTGTTTAGATCTGTTTTTTTTTTTTTTTTTTTTTTTTTGTTTGTTTTTCCTTATAAACAAATGAAATTCATCTGTTTCATTAAATGTCCATCTTCTTCCATGGAAGAAAATGCTCAGCTTAGCTGGGTAGTTTATTCTTGGTTGCATTCCAAGTTCTTTTGCTTTTCAGAATATCAGATTCCAGGCCCTTTGATCCTTTAAAGTGGATGCAGCCAGATCTTGAGTGACCCTCGGTATTTGAATTGTTTTTTTCCTGGATGCTTGTAATATTTTTTCCTTAGTCTGATAGTTCTGAAATTTGGCTACAATATTCCATGGAGGTTTTTTTTTTTAGGCTCTTTTTCAGAAGGTGTTTGATGAATTCTTTCAATGCCTATTTTCCCTTCTGGTTCTGTTACCTCAGGGCAGTTCTCTTTGATGTTTTCCTGTAAAATCATATCTAGGATCTTTTTTTCATCATAATTTTCAGGAAGTCCAATAATCTTCAGATTATCTCTCCTAGATCTATTTTCCAGGCCTGTTGTTCTTCCAAGTAGATATGTAATATTTCTTTCTATTTTTTCATTTTTTGGGTTTTGCTTGACTGATTCTTGATGTCTCAGGAAATCATTCATTTCTATTTGTTCAGTTCTGATTTTTAATGAGTTATTTTTTTATTAGCTTTTTTAAACTTCTTTTTGTATATATTCAATTGAGTTTTTAAATGAGTTGGGTTTTTTGCTCCATTGAATTATTTTCCATTTCACTAATTTTTTTTTTTTTTTTTTAGTGAGTTATTTTCTTTTTCTAATTCACAAATCCTCTTTTCCTGGGAGTTCTTTATCTTTTCCAATTCACCAATTCTGTTTCCCTACACTTCCTGGGAGTTTTTTTTTTATCTTTTCCAATTCATATTTTAGAAAGTTGTTACTGTCTTCTCTTTCCTTTCCCCATTTTTTTTCTAGCTCTCTTTTAAGATTTTTAATAGTCTCTTCTAGGAGAGCCTTTAGTGTTGGGTACCAACAATTGTCTGAAGACTGTTTGCTATTATTTTCTCAGGGTTGAAAACCTGTTTTCTTTCTGTATAGAAGCTATCAATCATCCTTTCAATTTTTTTACTCATTTTTTAAAGCCTGTATGGTCTGCCTTCAGGACCAGGAGGTTAGCAGCTTCCTCTGCAGAACAGGGATAGGTGTATGGACGGCCTGTCAACCAGCTACAAAGATTGGCCAGGTATGTAAGTGCTCTGGGACATAGTTCCCCAACACAAGTGACTCAGGCCTGCATGGCCCAGCTGCTGGGGGTGCTGCTAAGAACCCTGCTGTTTGGATTAACAACTGCCCTGAGGCAAGAGGCTGAGCAGTGAAAGTGTCATTACCCAAAGTCAAAGCCAGTTGTGGGGAAGTGAGTATTAGCAGCTGACCAGGGAATAGCCCTGCATTGACCTGTACAGGAAGTGTCTCTACCTGGAAGCACAGTTGATCTGTGGAAGTCCTGTTGCCCCAGGCTGAGCCCCACACTGTGCAGATTTGCAGCTGCCCTGGCCGTGCTTCAGTGTGCAGCTGCACAGTTGTGCTGGTCTATGCTGAGTCATTTCTGGTTTTGGGGGGGGGATACAGTTCTGGCACTTTTACAGTACCTGTACCTCTGGCTCTAATCTCTCTGCTGGTCCACTGATTTACAATCAAGGCAAAGCAGTCAGACAATGGCAGAGTAGTTTGCACTACTCTTCTAGCCACAGAGGCTACCCTGTCCCTGGTCTGTCAGGACGCTGGTCTTTCCTATCTCCCTTCCTGCAGCTGGTCTGTTCCAGCCCCTCAGGACAAACCTGCTCTGGCGGTCCTCCAGATTATCTTCAGCTGGTAAGTCGTTGTACCTTTAATCTTCATGAATTTCACCAGTCAAGCACTATTTTTGAGGCTGAATTCAAAGATTTGTAGTGAGGGCATGAGAGGAGCTTAAATAGTGGCATGTGCCTTTTCTGCCATCTTGGCTCCGCTCCCAAAAGTTTCTTACTTCATTGAAAATTCTTCACCTCCCTTGAAAGATGATGCTCAGTCTCAATCTCACTGGAGAGTTAATTCTTGGTTGTAACTACTGGGCCTTTACCTTTCTGAATTCAGAAGTATTCTAGGCCTCTGATCCTTTATTGCAGAATCTGTCAGATCCTGAGTTATCCTGATTGTTCTCCTTGATATTTGAATTTTTTTTTGGCAACTTGTAATAATTTTTCCATGAGATTGGAGTTTTGCAGCAATGTTCATTGGGGTTTTTCTTGTGGGATTTTTTTTTCTGAAGGTGATTGATGAATTCCTTCAATGTTTCTAGAATATTGGACCAGTTTTCCTAGATGATCTCTTACAGAATGGTGTCCTGTATCTTATTTTTGTGATGGCCTTCAGGTAGGCCAATAATTTTTAAATTGTCTCTTCTGGATCTATTTTTCAGGTTGGCTGTTTTTCTAATGAGATATTTAGCATTTTTCCCATTTTAAAAATTCTTTTTTGTGTGTTTGACTGATTCTTCCTGTTTTAAAGTCATTAGATTACATTTGCCCTGTTATAGTTTTTAATGTGTGATTTTCTTCAATTAGTTTTTCTATCTCTTTGTCTAACTGGTTAATTCTACTTTTCAGTGGATTTTTTCTTTTCATTTGGCTAATTGCATTTTTTGCTTAAGGAATCGCCTTCCTTTTTCAAGCTTTTGACTCTCCCTTCCTCCTTTTTTTTTCTTCTACCACCTCTTATTTGCCTTTTAAATTCTTTTATGAGAACTTCCAAAAACCCTCTTTGAACATGAGATGAATTCATATCACTCTTAGAGATTTCTTCAGGGGACATTTTCTCCTTATCCGAGTTGGTGTTTTTGTTCTTCCCTGTCACCATAATAGCTTTCTCTGTTGAAGGTTCTTTTTTTTTTTTTCTTGATCATTTTCTTTACTTTCCTTTTTTTGTTTTTTTTTAACTTTTACAATCCAGCTTTGGTTTTGGGGTAAAGAAAGTGTTGTCCCAAGCTTCCTAAGCAGTTCTAAGCCTTGGCTTTGTGCACAAGGTCCTCTTCTGTTTGCTGGGATATCTTTGCCTGCTCTTTTCAGGAAACAGATTGGTTTCCTACAGTTTGTCCTCTGAGTTAGGATTGGAGGCTGCCCCACTGATTTGCTCCTCTACTAATCCAGAACCAAGGTTGCTTATTTGCTGTTATTAAGATCCTTTCACCAGCTTTTCCAAAGTCTGTCTGAGCTGGCCCCTATGAGACCAACCTTTCTTGAAGTTTTTTCAATCTTTCTTGAACTGGATTCACTCTGTCAAATTCACTTGTTTTCATTTAGTTTTTGAGGGAAACAGAGAGCTAGAGCAGCTTCCTTGCTTTATTCTGCCATCTTATCTCTACCCCCAGAACTCAGTGAATAGAATTAAGAGTTATATTTATGAAAGTATAAACAAATCTACAAGTATTAATGATTTTGCTAAAGCAAAGTGTATAGAAAGGAAAGAAAAATACACTAATATTTAAAAATAACATTTTATATAAGCAATTAGGAATAAGAAAGGAACGATTTACCAAGAAAACTGAGTGGGAAATTATATTCAATTAGCAATAGAAAGAGCAACAATAATGGAGACAAAAGGAAAGTATCACAATGGAAGATTGATCAATAATATTAAAAACTCAGAAAAAAGAATGAAAACTGAGGAAATACCAACAGGGAACAATTTCAGTAGGAAGTATAGGACCAAAATTATGTTTCAATGGGTTGTGAAACAAGAAACCAATATAGAAGGAGAAAGATTAGAGTTAAATAATGGAAACAATGTGAAGGGATCAAAGAAGTGATTGGGAGAACGGAGGGTTAGCCCTTTAGCAAAGATGAGGGCCATTTCATTTTCTGAAACTTGGAAGCCAGGAAAATTTTGTAGTATGAAATACTCACTGAGATCATAGACAATCTCCTCAATAAAGTGAGAAGGGATGTCCTCTGCAGATAATGAAGAGGGTTAGATATGAGTTAATGGCTTATAGATTTAAAAAAAACTAGAATACTTACTGAGAGAATCTCAATAAAGGATTGAGAAGAGATTTTTCCATCCTATGAATCATCTTTTAGAACTGTTAAACATTTCACATATAAGATATAGAAGAATCGTGCTAATTGGCTCAATGGAGAAAGCATGGGGCCTGGAATCAGTAAGTTCTGAGTTTAAATCTTGCCTCAGACACTTACTAGTTGGGAGATTCTGTGCAAGTTTGGCTTAGTTTTCTCATCTGAAAAGTGAGATGAAAAAAAAAAAAACTACTTTAGTATCTCTGAAGAAAACTCCAAATGGGGTCATGAAGAGTCAGAAATTACTGGATAACAGTTACAACATATGGGTTGATAGAGATAGTGAGAGACATTTAAGTGCCCTAGTCAGAGTTTAAAAATTGAAATATTGCTATCTACTTATGATTGCATATTATATACATAATTTATGTGTATATGTATGTAAATGCACACTATTATTACCATTGTTAGTATGACTTTAGATGGGGAATACTGAAACTTATCAATCTAAGTAGTATAAAAAATAAAGTGCTGGACTTGGAATCTGGATTCTATCCCAGATATACCATAGGTGTGTGACCCATGGAAATAATTTTATTTCTCTCTATCTCAGTTTACTCAACTTTAAAATGGGAATTAAAATAGCATCTGCCTTCATAAAGTTGCTATAATAATCCAAAAAAGATAATAAATATAGAACCTTATCACTGCTTAGCTATGTGTCCCTAGGCAAATCACTTAACCCCAATTGCCTCAGAAAAAAAAATTAGAAATCTTTTAAAAATTGTGTAAATGCTATTTTAGATATATGTTGTCTAGTTTTAAACTTTTTCCTCCTTAAATATTCATAATTATAAGCCGTAGTAAATAGGTGAATGGAAAAACAAGTTTGATTATATGTGATGTTAAAAGAAGATATTCATATAAATAAAATCAGATCATTAAAAAGTATCCCTTATTATGACTTTCACTCTGAACTTCAATGCCATTCTATTCATTATTGCCTCCCTAGTGAAGTCCTAATGCCCTCTTTGGCTATAAAAAACAAAAAACAAAAAAACAAAAAACAAAACTGATTTCCTGAAAATCTAGGGAGACAATATTAATAGTTTTATAAAAAACATAGCCTTTCTTGAGGATTGCTATTGTTCAGTTGAGTTCAACTATTTGTGACTCCGTGTACTATAGATTGCCAATGCTGTCTATGAGGTTTTATTGGCAAAGACAGTGGCGCGATTTGCCATTTACTTCTCTAGTGGATTAAGACAAAAAGAAGTTAAGTTTTTTGTCTTCTGTCACACAGTTAGAAAGTGTCTAAGGCTGGATTTGAACTCAGGACTTCCAGATTCCGAATTATACACTCTATATACTGAGCCACCTAGCTGCATCATTTTCAGAAGATAATTTCACTTTTAAGAATAGCATCATTTACTTAAATTTGTGAGAATTAAGTAATTATTTCATTATGTGAAATAAAATGCAGACATATTAAAAATATAGGCAAGTGAACAAATATAAAGAACTTGAATATTTTAACATGATTTAAGTAAGGAATTTTTATACACAAACAAATTAATTATACAGATATTTAATTAAATTTATAATAATTCATTTTAGCTATGCAGGATAGTCTATTATAATAACATTCTTAAATTATAAAATATTTGTTTTAAAATGAAGTTTAAAATATTCAAACATGATAATTTAAAACAGCTAAATAAATAATTGCCTACTAAAACAAACTATAACTATAATAAATCACTTTGCTATAATAAATGAAGAAATGTTCTCATTAAGATATGAATTGTTGGGGGCATCTAGGTGGCGTATTGGATAGAGCACCAGCCCCGAATTCAGGAGGACCCAAGGTCAAATCTGGTCTCAGACACTTAACACTTCCTAGCTGTGTGACCCTGGGCTAGTCATTTAACCCCAGCCTCGGGGGGGAAAAAAAAAGAACTAGATAGATATGAATTGTTGATATTTAAATAATTTTTCCAATTATATAAAGGGTGTTTTATTAAGATATGTTTATAAGCTATAAATAACAGTTTAAACATTATAGTAGTACAATTTCTTTTGGATAGCCTAGGATTATAACTTACATTTGAAGGAGTAGCAAATTGGTTTGACTTAGAAATAATTTGGACATGAACAAAATCAATGCAGACAGACTTAGAGAAGCTGTCAATTTGGAAAATGTTTGTGTCAATATTAACAAAAGTATAATATTTATGATTCACAAGGAATACACATACACACATTTCATAAGAAAAGAACAAACATTTTCATGGTATCTACTATTTTGTTTTGCTTAGCTGTTTTTCTTTGCTTCAAGGTAGGGTTAAATTTGGGGCAATTTATTGTTCTATAAGCATACATTATATATGTGTGTGTGTATGTATATGTGTACTAAAATGTGTGTTTATGTATGCACCTGCATGTATGTATTTACATATGTGCCTGTGTGTAAGTATGGGGCAATTTGGTTATCAAATGAATATTGGTAGTAATGAATATATTTTCTTGGGGAGGGTAAATCAGGTTAAAAAGTGAAAAGTTCAGCTGGGGAAGGGGTAAAATAGAGAAATGAATGATAGACAAGCAGGTTGAGGGTAGCCATGGGCATTGTTTCATATTTCTGAACATTTTATCTTTCATACTTATTAACTTCGTGCTTATTGTCATTATCTGATGGATATTCCAGGAACAAGACTCTTCATTTTTATCTTAGTTCTTGGCATTTTTTCCCCTGGCTATCCCCTATTTTGGAAATGTTCTTCCTTTTCTGTTCTGCCTATTGCCCCCATGGCTTCCTTTTAATCCCAACAAAAATTCCTTGGACAGCAAGGAGATCAAATAAGTCAATACTTAAATAAATTTAATATGTGATTTACTGAAAATGAAGTTTACATACTGTGGCCTCAAAAGGAGAAGATGAGATTTTTTGGAAGGGACCTGATGTTGGGAAAGATTGAAGGCAAAAGAAAAGGTAAAGGCAGAGGAAGACATAAATAGATAGTGTCATGGAAGCAACAAACATAAGAAGAGATTGAAGAGATTTTAGGAGAAAGTGGGGAATAAAGGGCCTGACATGCTATGATTCAGGGGGTCACAGTCACACAAATCTGAAAAACTGAAAAACAACAGCTCATGATTATGAGCAATTTATTCATTAATTCATGCTACCTCTTTGGGACTCATATTTGAAATGCTTTGGATAAACTTTTTTCTAAGAGTATTTCTTTTCTACTTTTGCATTCAGATTTTGTGATTTCAGTGGAATACTAATTTAATATAATAATCTGAGATTCTTTCTGTGGTTCTAAGATCTTGAAATATTTCAGACCCAATTTCTGCTTTGGAATTTCAGCCAAACCCAAATGTTCATAATCATTATTAGGGAATGATCTTGCTATTCATTTTGAATGGGATTATATTTCACAAATATGGACAGATTGCTCTATGGAATAATAAGTGGTTTTAGGGATAAGGGCAATGATACTATAGGACTAACTGAAAACTTAATATATAGCTCATATGTATTGCTGGATGCTGCTACTTCAAAACAACAGAAATTATTCTGCAGATGGATCCATCAACTACCCCACCATATCACTTACTATATTGCACATGAGGTTTCCAAAGTCTTGTTAGACAGTCAGCAAGCAGCTAGTTAGGAGCTAGAATCACCCACTGGTGTTTCAAAGAAAGCAAGAGAGACAGAAAAGTTTACCCACTGTTCTGATCTTTTGAGTTGTAAATTAGGGGACCAGATGTATAATCTGGGAACTTTTCCAAATTCATTTTTAGAAAACAGAAACCTTCAGTGATAGCAGCGGCTCCATAAGCAGCATTTTTTTTATATCTGAAACAAGAGCCACCAATGGTACTAAAATATAGACAAGTAAGGCAACGAACATTTATTCGCTCCCAGAGTAAACAAGATCTTTAGTATGCAGGTATCTGAATCTTGTAGGCATCTTACAGTAATCAAAGCTGGGGCTGTATAATCTAAATCGCTTCCAGTTTATGTTAAATTAATTTATTAACTGTATGAATAGAAGTGCTACAGTTATTCTTTCTACATTATGGGAGTTAGAGGTGATCTGGAAAATCCACATAAAATTTTTGGCCCTTTCCTTCATAACAAAAAATAAGTCTGAATTTTCCTTTTTCTTTTATGGGCTGTTTACAATATTAAAAGATAAATTATATTGGTATTGTACAATATTATAAATATTTGTTTATGCATTTCTGAGTCTCTAAAAATATTATGTGTTGTGTGTTGATCTTAATGCATCAATTGCAGCCTTGGGAAAACTCCCTCAAAATTCCCATTTAATTTCTTATCCCAACCCACATATTGAAACTTCATGGGGAAGGTAGCTATGAGGAAAGTAGGGATGTGGAAGGTGTAATTGTACCTAGAATGTAATATCCTGCACTGGAATGTAAGTTCCTTTGGGGCAGAGATTTTGTCCTTTTTATCCACAATGTGCTATCAGCACAGTGCTTGTCTCACAGTAAATATTTAATGAATGATTTTTGATTGATTGATTGATTGATTGATAATCACCCAGGGCTGAATTTGGCTCAGGGAAAATTCTAGCTAGGTGGAAAGGACAATTTAATTGGGAATTAGAACGCGATTTTTAATCTAGTGCTCTCACTACTGTTGACTAACATCTCTATGGATCACTCTCTACTGCAAAATGAGGGGCTATGAGGGAATTAATTATCTGAGCAAAAAGGAGTTGACATTGACAGGCAACTTCAACTCTGTCCTTCTTGTATTCTATTCACTGCCTGTTCTTACTTCTTAAATCAAATTGAGTTTTGAAGGATTTGGATTCATTGACTTCTGCCCTAACTGTATCTAATTCACACACATACTTGGTTACTTTTGTTTTAAAACTAAGGGAGCTTTCTGTAGGTCACTGACCAAGTTTTTCATTTTTCTATGTACCTCCACATGTCAAGTCATTTGAAGAAGAAGCATAATTGATGGGTTCTGAGTTCCAGAAGGGATCAATCTAGCAGTTTAATTATTACTCCTAGAAATTCTCTTTGTTGCCTTATATCTCATGTGGCCTCAGAAAAGTCATTTTCCAAAACCTTATAAGTCTAATTTTTTTTTAACATTTAAATACACTAAATGATAGATATCATTAAGAATTGCCAAAATAGAAGAGCCAGTTCATTTCAAGGGAAAATATATTCTCTTAGGTCCCCTCTGGATTTAAAATAAAGCATAAAGAAAAAAAAACAGTATTAGATTGGGGACACCCTAATATAGTTTTAATGTCTAGGCTTGACATGTAAACTTTTGATATAAAAATTTATTGTAGTGCCCACCTGTATAATTGCATTCAATAATAAAAATCTCAAACTTACATAGAATTTTGAGTCTCATACTGACATAGTGAGATAGCTTTATTATTATCTCTGTTTTACAGATGAGGAAAATGAAGCTAAGAGTAGCTATATTTTATTTGTATATGTGTATTGGTGTAAATGTCTGTCTGTAGATATGGCATGTTCCAAAAGTTTAGTGTATTTCTGAGCCTTAATAACTTTAGAATGCCACAAATTTATAAAAATAGCATTTGAAAATTTATTTTCATCTTTAAAATATTAATAAGTGTTTTATCAAAATTCAATATAACCACCATCATGTGTTTGGAATTGTTCTTATTGATTTTAGAATTTTATAAAAATGCTCAAGAGATACTGTACTGTTCAATATCTGGAAGAATAATATTTTAAATTCTAGTCTTAAGGTCATTTAAAGCTTAAAGTTTTAATGCATAGATGACAGTTTTGACATGAGTCCACAAGAAAAAAATCTAAGTTGGAGAAGAAAGAGAACCAACACTAACAATCCACTGGTCTGAGAAATTGTCTGATAGTAATCATTGTGTCACACACAATGCATTGCAGGACACTTGGCTTTTTAAAATTAAAATTGAAGTGTATACATATGCATATGTTTATAGATTTTAAAGTATATGCATATGTATAAATATGTATATATATGTACATATGGTATGTATATGTTTATGTTTGTATGCATATATGTCCATGTCTCATTGTAGCCTTTGAGGGGGAGGGTAAAATAAAATTAAAACACAAGAAAACACAAGAAATCAAAGAAAATATGGACAACTATGAAAATATTGTGTAGCATTTATTTTAATTTATAGGTTTTCTTGAAATGTGAATTTTTTGCTTTATAGTAAATCCTCTCCTGTTCTACTGTATACGTAGTATTTTTCTTGTTTTTATTTAAGTTTAAAATAAATTAGAAAATGAAAAAAATTAAATTAAAATTTTAAAATTTATTATTTAATTTATATTATATATATAATATAATTAATATTATTTAAACAAAGTATAAATGAAATTTAAATAGCCTTTTAAATAATGTTTTTTATAGACTTGTAGTTTGAAGTTATTACCACTTTAAAACCTCACTTAATCTTTTGGGATACCCTAAAAGTATTAGAGAGAAAGAGACAGGACAGAAGGAAAGAGAAAGAGAGAAAGACAGACAAAGAAAGATTGTAGATGAGAAACAGCATTTCACAGGGTTTGAGACCTCTGACACAGATTGGCTGTGAGATATTAGTCAAGTCACTTAAACTTTCATTGCTTAAAGAAACTCAGAAAAACTAAAAAATTGAAGAGACAGTGAATATCTACATTAGCAGAAGCAGTTTCCTCATCCAGGAATAATCTAAAATAGTGAAGTTACATGAATAGTCCCTAACCTTAGGTTCAAATGTTACCTCAGATATTTTTAACATGCAAATCCCTTACTTGACAGTGGTACATAAGTGAACCTATGTGAATGAAAATAATCAAATGCACAGTACTTTACAACAGTTTAGAAAAAATAGGATTTTATTTGTTCCTAGTCATGCCCAAAAGAGCTGCTATATAGAGAGATTGGATGAAAAAAATTACGATACAGGAATGTAATGGAATATATAACTGTCCTGCAAGAGATGATTAAAGATATTGCTTCAGAGACACATGGTAATCTTAAAGGAGCTGAGGCAGGGTAAAGTAAGAAGCACCAGGAGAACAATTTATACCATCATAATTGCATTGTAAAAACTGGGTAATTTTAAAAGAATTAAGAATTCTGATCAATAGAATGACCCATCAAGACTCTAGAAAAGGAATGTTAAATTGTACCTATCTCCTGACAGAGATATGATGATCTCATCAGCTCTCATGATTTCAATTATTATGTTAAATATTCCCAGAACTGCCTATCCAGACCTAATTTCTTTTCTGACCTCCTGTTCTACATCTCCAAATACCTATTGAATATTTCAATTGGATGTCCCATACACATCTTAACATTCTCAGTCCTAAAGCAATATTTCCCCCATCCCTTCTTTTTTTCTTTATTGTCCTGTTTGAATGTAACATCATCCTCCTAGTCACTCAGGTTCACAAGCTAGGTGGCATTTTTGAATTCTTATTCTGTCTCACCCTACTTATCTAATCTGTTGATAAATCTTATTAATTCTTCCAGTGTAGGAATTTACTTTAAATATGCATATTTGTTACAAAGATTTTGCCTTTTAAAATTAGGGAGTGGAGAGATCAAAAAAAATCTTATTATTTGAAAAACTACTATTTAATAAAAAAGAAAAAAAGAAAAAAATTTAGTGTCTAACGTCTTATTTTGCGATAATAACTTTTTTTTTTTGGTTTGGTATCAAATTTACAAAATTTTGAAATATATTTTAAAACTCTTCATCATAAAACCATATTTTATAATAGTACTATGATAAAGAGTTCATTTTTTCCAACTCTACTCTTAATTATACAGTTTGAAGTGGGCATAAATCAGAAAAGTTTTTATGCCATTGAAAGATGTTCTTTAATTTCTTACATAACATTTTTAACTTTTCATGAGAAATGGTATGATACAAGGTCATTTTTTAGCATAAAAATATTCTTTAAAAATTTAAATGTATGCAATAAAACAAAATATAATAAAAAGATCATTATGAATGAAACTGCAAATCTACTATGTACAATTTGCTATTCCTTTCAAATATACCACAAAATTATTTTGTAACTGTCTTTTTTCTTCTTCTTCCTTCTCTTTCCCCTCTTCAATTCTAGAAATAGCTGCCATTAGACAAAAATATGTATGTCATATATTTATGTATATATAAAATTGTTTTTTACATATTTCTATTTATCAGTTCTTTCTTTGGATGTAGATAGCTTCTTTTGTGTGTTTTTATAGTTATTTTGTATTTATAATGGTTAAAATAACTTAATTATTCAAATGTGTTCTTAAAACAATACTGCTATTACTGTATGCAGTGTTCTCTTGATTCCACTTATTTCATTCTTTATTATTTCATGCAAGTCTTTCCATGTTTTTATTCTAATCATTGAGATTGCCATTTCTTACAGCACAGAAGTATTACATTACAACTATATACAACAACTTGTTCATTTTCGAGTTGATAGGCATCCCTACAGTTTCCAGTTGTTTGCCACCACAAAGAGAGCTGCCACAAACATTTTAGAACATATAGGTTTTTTTCATTATAATATGCTTTGGAGAATTTATGTTATTCTGACATTTCTGTTTCTCTGGATATCAATATTTATCACACTTCACCTTTCCTTCAATGAGGACATGTTGCCTAGGTGCAAAATCTCACAAATTCTTTTTGAATGTTATTTTACAGGATAGTTGATTAAGATGCCTACATCTTACACTTTCAAGCTAAACTTTTGATAATGATATTAATAAAGTCATGAATGAAAATGCTAGTTTCATCAATAAAATTGGCTATTTTCCATTCTTCAGTATGTCATTGTGCTGCCTTCCCAGTCAAGTTATTATTTTATCTTGAAAATAAAGATTAGCTGTCTTTTGTTTGTTTATGTTGAATTTTTCACTAATTCATTTTTGAGAAGCCTATATCATCCTGTAGAATCATCAGTAACAACTCTAGAAGTTACCACTTCTAGTTTACAATAATCAGGTCAACATTTTTACATCAACACTCCTGATAGGGATAAATCATTCAATTATTTTTTAATTTAATTTACCTGTCTTGTGACTTCCCTGACCAAAACTATACTGTTTTCATAAAAAAAAAATTATCTCTGCCTTTTAAATATAAGCTCCTTGAGTGCAAGAACTATCTTGTTTTCTATATTTGCATCCTCAGTGCTCATCAAAGTGACTGAAACATTAAACATATAAATAATTTTTTATTTATTCATTCTGCACTGCAAACTTTTTAAGTATCATGTTGCTGATCTGTGAGAAACAATACAAACTTTAGTTCTGAGTCATTCTGAAGAAAGTCAACCTAGTTCAGGGGAAAGAATATGAGGTTAAAAGTCAAAAGACTGAAAGTAGAAATTCTGGTTCTGCCATTTACACCTTGGGTAATCCTAAACTAGTCACTTAAATTCTTTGGAGTTCATTTTCTTCATCTATAGAACCAATATGCTGAAGTAGATATATTCTGACATTCCTTACATCTCTGCGTAAAACAAATTTTAGATATCTAGTTCAGATCATGTCAAGAGTACCTACACTCAGTCTATTTGGTGCTATTGAAGCCTCAGAATTGTGTGTAAATATTACTTTATTCTAAGTGGGTAAATCTCATCAGAGGGATGTATTGTCACTATCATAGAAGCAGATGGAAGCAATTTGTATAATCCCACTCATAATGTGAAATGATTAGAAAGGATATCTAATATGATATGTACTATTGAAAAGAAGGATCAATCTTCCCTTTTAGACATCAGTCATTGTTATCAGTGGGTTTCTATTCATGATAGGGCATTTTCTCTGATGAAGTTAGATACTATATGAACTGATATTGCATCAAAGAAATATACTTATATTATATTCAAATGTAGTTTATAAAGACATCCTCCTGAAAAAAAAAATTTCCATCTCCATGGTCAAAGCTGAGGCATTAAATTGTTTGAAACATATTGAAATAAATTATTAGAATATTGATAGGATATTTCTATTTTTATTATCTTTGGGCATCTACTATCATTCTAGCTATAAGTAAGTGCGTATAAATGCCTGGTTAATTAATTGTATCATATTTTGAAAATCATTTTCTCTAACATTCTTTCTTTCCCTTTCACTTTAAAATGGCCTACCCATATTGAAATTTTTTCAACTATGTGGAGCAAACCACATGTTGTGAGTACTTTCAAATGTTGAATGATTATCTTGTTTTTCCACTTTGCTTTGTTCCTGGTGCTAGGAAAAAATAGAAAATTTGATTCTCAGATATATTGAAATTATTTTCTTTTCAAGTTGCTATCTATAGAGGGCTTTTTTTTTAATCAAAAAGATTTTGTGTGTTTTTTTCTTTTTTTAAGAGATATAATTCAATGACTTTATGCAGATTATCTGGAGACAAAGATGACAGCTTCTAACACCTTGCAGAGTACTGAAATTGAATCCCAATCCAATGATTGACTTTCTTACAGATTATCAATGTTCCTATTCTATTTCTCTTTTTTTACATTGAAATTGGCTCTGTTTGCTTATTTCTCTCTGTTAGAGAGATGAGACTCCACTAAAATAATGAAACACATGGATGGAAATTAACCCCAAAGATGGGAAAGCTGAAAATGCAAGATTGATAAAGTAATTTTAATTTGGTTCTACATATGTTAAGGTAGTTATGGTGACTTTTGTGAAGGAGTCCAACTGTGTCAAGACAGATGTGCATAGACTGATTAAAAACACACACACATACATACAAACTGCTGTGCGTGTGTTGCTTTTTTTATAGTTTAAGAACACAAGGCTTTGATTTTGGTATCTCTTGTATCATTTGAGTGAGAAAAGTATGTGCTCAAATATTAAAAAATTACTTATCCCAAAAATGCAGTTACCTAAAATCTGTGGACCTCTATTTTATCTGTAAAATGGAAAAATATATTTAACATTGTCAACAATTCTATTTGTGAATCTTTATGTCCAGAAGGGAAAGATATTGAGGAACTGGTGGGTTGAAGAGAAGGAAGGATTTACAATCAAAGGACCAATAAAGCAATGATTTACATTTGGTTTCTGAAGTCTCTCTTATTTCAGTACAGCTTGTGAATTTGTTCACGGAAATCTACCCTTAGTCTTACTAATGTTCAAAAACATCACAAATAAAATGAAGGTTCCTGCTGTTGCATTGATCCTTGCCACAGTTTGGGGCCAAGGACGCCCCAGACTGCACTACACACTAACTAGAAAAACCCTGGTCCCCTGCTGTTTTTGCTACTTCTGTGCCCTGAGAACAGTCTGGGGCCTGAGATACCGCATACTGTACCACCTGGTATCTAGGGAAACTATGGGAGTGATCAATATGGCTGCAAATAACAGTGAAAAAGGAAACTTCATCTGAAGTAAGTCCTAAGGTGGAATAAAGGGATAGAGTAGTTAGTGGTTCATGGAAAAGATTTTCCAAGTAGGTTTAGGAGATGATGTGGTCTGTTTGATGGAGCTCCTAAGGCAAGTGGGGTTCTACCAATTTCAGAAGACAATATGTGTTATGCATTTGCAGAATGAAGTAATTTTAGTTATGTATCCATTTGTCTAGAGTAAGCACAAGTCTCACAATGTTTGTCAAGTACATCAGGAAAGACTTGTGAGATTTAGAGGAAGTTCAAAATGTCTGCAAGTGCTTTTAATTGTGTGTAGAAAGAGAACTACATGTAT
Organism: Sminthopsis crassicaudata; assembly: GCF_048593235.1. Lineage (NCBI taxonomy): Eukaryota > Metazoa > Chordata > Mammalia > Dasyuromorphia > Dasyuridae > Sminthopsis > Sminthopsis crassicaudata. The sequence goes on from NC_133617.1 coordinate 193,623,469, forward strand.
CTTCTTAAGATGCTATAAATTTATGATTTCAAGTACCAAGAACAAAATTTTTCCATTCACTTAGGTGATATTTTAAAATAAGTTGTTTTAGTTAAAATAAGTTTTAGTTTTAGTCTTTTGTTTCTTTATGTCTTTATACTTTCTCACAGTTTTCCCCTTTTCCCCTCCCCAAGAAATATCTAAGAGATAACATGCTTCAAATACAAAAAAAAAGAAAGAGGGAAAAAATAAAAAATGAGGGTAACTGATCAATATATATATAAAAAAATTGAAAATATGTACAATGATTTATTTATTATATTTGCAAAAAGGTAAGGAGGCAGCTTCTTCTCCTACTTCTTTTTTAAGAACACTTGTTCTCTAAAATTTTGCATTATGCACTTAAAATGTGTGTCTATGTGATCATTTCATTTATCTTGTAGTTAAACACTCATACACACATAGTTTTCTTAGCTCTGCTTATTTAACATTTAAAATTTTTTTAAAAATATTTTCTTCAGTTACATTTAAAACAAATTTTATCAGAGAGAAAGACAGACACAGACAAACAGACAGAGAGACAGAGAGGGAGAGACAGAGAGACAGAAAAAAAAGAATACTTCAATTTGTATTCAGACACAATCATTTCCTTCTCTAGGTATGGATATGATTTTTCATCATAAGTCCTTCAGACTAGTCATAGGTCATTATACTACTACAGCAAAGTCATTTATAGATCATAAGAGAACATTGCTATTATTTTGTATATAGTACATTTCAATTTGCTTAAATTCAAGAAGGCCTTTCCAGTTTGTTTTTTTTTTTTTTTTTTTCTGGGAGAATCCTGCTCATCACTTCTCATAGAACAAAAATATTTTATGGCATGCACATACCACAATTTATTCAGCCATTCCCCAATTGATGGGCAACCCCTCAATTTCCATTGTTTTTTGCCCTGAGAAGAGAGCTGCTACAAATATTTTTGTACATAGAGGTCCTTTTCCTTTTTCTAAAAAAATATCTTTTGGTATTCCTGAATAATAGTGGTACTATTAGGTCAAAGAATATTCATGAATTTATAATCCTTTGGGCATAGATCATATCTTTTGATCATTTATCAATTGGGGTATGGCTCTTATTTTTTATAAATCTGACTCAGTTCCTTCTATGAGAAATGAGGACTTTTCAGAGAAACTTGCTTCAAAATTATTTTTGCAATAACTATTGCTGTTACCCCCTCACACTTATTCCATTCTCTCTTTCCTTCTACTCTGCCCCTTTTCAAAAGTGTTTCCACAATATGCCCTCTCTTTTATCATACTCCCCCCTTCCCATATTCTATTTCCCTCCTATTTTCCTATAAGGCAAGATAAATATCTATACCCCTATTGTGCATGTATGTTATTTCTTCTTTTGTCATCATTCTGATGACAGTAAGATTCACTCACTCACCCCCTTTTCCCCTTCATTGTAAAAGATTTTTTTGCCTCTTTGTATGGCAGATAATTTATACCATTCCACTTCTCACTTTCTCTTTCTTCCAGTATATTCTCTCACCCTTTAATTTCATTTTTAAAAGATATTATCCATTCTTATTCAATTCATACTTGTGTCCTCTTTCTATATACTCTCTTCTAACAGCTATAATGAGAACATTCTAATGACTTGCAAGTATCATCTTCCATGCAATAATGTAAACAGATTAACCTTGTTTATTCTTTATGATTTTAATTTTCCATTTAGCTCTGGTCTTTTCATCATAAATGCTAGAAAAATCTTCCATTTCATTGAATATCCACCTTTTCCCTTGAAGGATTATACTAAGTTTTGTTGGGTAGGTGATTCTAGCTCCACTGTTCTCTGGAATATCATAAATCAAATCCTCCTATATCCATTAAAGTGGAAGTTGCTAACTCTTGTGTTATCATGGTTCTATTATATTTGAATTGTTTCTTTCTGGATATTTGCAATATTTTCTCCTTGTTCTGGCTATAATATTTCTGGATTGTTAATTTAGTATCTTTTCTCTTTTCTGTTCTGGAATTGTTAGGAGTTTCCCTACCCTGCTGTTGCTATAAGATCTAGTATGCTAAAGCAACAGAGATCTCAATAGTTGCCATTGTCACCACTGCCCATATACCCATTCTTAGTTTGCTGGTTTCCTAAAGCCATATTGACAAACCTTTTCTGCCTACCTTGCAAGTTACCTTGTTCTGGACTGTACTGGTACTTGTGGGAAATATCTAAATAAATTATGGTACATACATATAATAATAAAAAAAAAAACTAGTTCTGCTGCTGATCCAGAGGTTCTGCTTTTCTGGTGATGAGGTCAGGGCTAAAGCCACAGGGATTTGGTGCTAGGCTTTCACCCTGGTTTCACAGACCTTTTCTGTTGACTTTCCAAGTCCTCTGTAGTGTCTTTGAGCTGAAAAGTCTATAAACCAATAACACTGCTACTATTTCATAGGTGCCTAGACGCATTCCTGCTTTATTGGCATGGGGCAGGAGCCAGGGCTGGGGCTGGGACTGGGGCTGCACTGACATGACTTGTATCAGGACTGCCACTCTGATGTTACAGATGTTTTCTGCTGACGTTCTAAGTGTCTTCAGCTGGAAAATGTTCTACTTGATCTTTTGGGGTGTTCTGACACTCTAAAATTTGTTTAGAGTCATTATTTAAAGGAATTTGGAGTTGTTTGGGGGAAAGATTGTATAAATTCCTCCCTTTACTCCAACATCTTGACTCTGCCTCTCTCTGCTCATTTGACTTTCATCAGTTCATGTTGATCTTTCTGTATTTCTCTATATTCCTTACTTCTTCATGTCTTTATTTTTTGTTTTTATTGAAGTTTTTTTTAAATTTTCAAAACATATGCAAGGATAAATTTTCAACATTGACTCTTGAAAAAACTTGTGTTCCAATTTCTCCCTCTCTCCCCATCCTCTCCCATAGATGGCATGTAATCTAATATATGTTAACATGGTAAAAACATATATGTCAAATCCAATATAAGCATACATATTTATACAACTATTTTGCTGCACAAAAATATCAGATCAAAAGGAAAAAAAAGAGAGAAAGAAAGTAAAATTCAAGCAAATCTCATCAAAAAGAGAGAAAATGCTATATTAGGATCTACCTCAGTTTGTATAGTTCTCTCTCCAGATATAGATGGTTTTCATCATCCCAAGATTATAGGAACTGACCTGAATCATCTCATTGTTGGATAGAGGTATGTCTACCAGAACTGATTATCATATAATCTTGTTGTTGTCATGTACAATTATCTTCTGGTTCTGCTTATTTCACTTAGCATCAGTGCATATAAGTCTCTCCAGATTTCTCTGAAATCATCCTGCTGGCCATTTCTCATACAAAAATAATATTCCATAACATTCATATACCATAAATTATTCAGTCATTCTCCAGCTGATGGGCATCCACTAAGTTGCCAGTTTCTTGCCACTATGAAAAGGGCTTCCACAAACATTTTTGCACATGTGGGTCCCTTTCCCTCCTTTAAGATCTCTATGTTGTGTTGAGAAATGTGTGTATTCTTTAGCATTCCCCTTGAGAAGATGCCCTAAATCTTTTGGTTTTAATTTTTGTCCCAATATATTAATTTCTACATTTTCCTTTGATTTACATTTGTTAGACCTATGTAAAATTGAGAAGAGTTCATTAAATTATCCTATCTTTTTACTTTTTAAGTACTATCTTTTTACTTTTTAAGTACCACAGAAAAAGTACTTTTTAAGTACTTTTTCCTCTTATAGTACAGTTAATTTTTCTTTTTATACATTTAGATACATTGAGAGAGAGAGAGAGAGAGAGAGAGACAAAGACAGAGACAGAGACAAGAGAGACAGCAAGACAGAGAGAGACAGAGAAAAAGAGAGACAGAAACAGAGAAGAGACTTTGCTCAAGTTTATTTTCTTAGTTCCCTCTCCCAGCACAGACATTTGAAACACTCTTCTTGCTTGGACAAGCTTTTATTTTCTGGTTTTCTGTCATTGGGAGGAAGGTATAGTGCAGCTGACTTCTTTGGTAAGCTCATGAGTGGTTTATGTAGCCCTGATATTGGAGCATGATGCTATTTCCTAGCTAGTAAATCAATGTTTAGTTATTTTAACCATCAGTTTTCTATTGTGCATATTTAAATGTATAAAAATTTATATGCATTTAATTTGAGAGTCAGATTTGTGGCTTTTATGCACAGTCAGGACGGTGTTTCCATTATAATTCTCTACCACTTCACTGTTCTGTACTCTGACAGTCCTTTGAAATGTTAAAAACAAAAGCTAAAAGTTATACGTTGTAAAAGTATTTAAAGTTTCCTTAATGAAGTAAGGATGGTTTCTTTCTCCATAGTTAATTGATATAGTTCTAGAAATGTAAGAAGAAGGAGAAAGACAAGCCGGAGGAGGAGCACGAGAAGGAGGAGGAGAAAGAGGAAGAAGTGAAAGAAAAGGAGGAGGAGGAAGAACAGGGGCATAAAGAGGAGGGACAGGAGGAAGAGGAAGAGAAGGAGGAGGAGAAGGAGTCTGGAGGTCCAAGAAGCTATCAAATTGTCTAAAGAGGGGTTAACTAGCTCAAATCAGAAGCATACCATGTTGATTAAATATCAAGTGGCTATATGGGCAAGTTAGAGAGACCAAATCTCAAAAACAAAAATGACAATACTGGTGAAATTAGTTAAGAGATTTAGGGATATGCTACTCAACTCTTAAGGGATTATTTTATTGAATTTGAATAACAAAATTCATTTGGAGTAACAAAAATGTTATGGGAAATAATGAAAAAAAGTAAGAATGACGTATGAATAACACTTTCTAACCTCACATAATAAAGTTGAAATAAAAAAATCTACTGGGAAAATACTTTAAAAATAGAAAAGTAGATCAATAGAACAAAGTAGATGCAAGAGTCAGAAATAAATGAACTTAGAAGCTAAATTTTGGTTATCCCACAAACATAAATTACATAGAAAAAAATGCCATATTTGATAAGAATTTCTGGTGAAATTAGCAGTTCTAATTATAGAAATTAGATTTAGACAACTTACACTATATTCTCTGATTAACTCTAAAAGTATGTATGGCCTGAATGTAAATTAATATAAAAATAGAATATACATCGATAAGGTAACCTTCACAGCAAAAGCAAGGGGACAAGTATTTACCCAAACAAGAGAGGCAATTATAAAAGACAAAATAGCTAACTTTTATAACATGAAATTAAAAATATTTTGAATGAAGAAAATTAATATAACTAGCCTGAGGAAATCAGTCAACTAAGGAAAAATCACTAATAGATAACTAACTGGAAGCAAAAGTCATTTTATAACAGATGCATACTCAAAGAATATGAACAATAAGCTCTCTAAGGAATTTAAAATGAATAATCACATCAATGAATTTGCCAAACAACTAACAATAAAATAAATGAAAAATAAAAATAGTCCATACTTAGAAAAAAGAAGCAAAAGTTATAAGAGATAAAAATATTGAATTTAGAAAAGGTGTATTAGTTGTTCAGTAATATAACCACAAAGGCAGAGTAGTGAATTGGTCCAACAAATCTGGAAGTGGGCAAGAAAAAATTGTTAAAATATCCAATTATGGTGCATTAATGTAATGATATATAGCTGTCCTCTACAAAAGATGAACATAATAAAAATAGAGCAATATATAAACACAGGACTTGTATGAACTGTTGCAAGATAAAATAAGCAGACTAATGATAATAATAATAATAATAATAATAATATGCAAAAATGACTACCACAATAAGAATGGAAAAGAACAATAGAACAATTGAAAACTGAATACTGTGAAATTATAATGGCTAACTTGATCTCCAAAGAGAAATAAAAATGGCACCTCCCTCACTCATTACACAGGTGAGGTACAAAGGTATGGATTATCTATGTAATATTGGATTTCTTCAGTGTTTTTGCTGAAAAAAATTTTCCTGTTCCCCATTTTCCTCCCTTTACTTAAAAGAATAGTTATTTTATAGGAGGTAGAAGAGATGATTGAAAAATATTATGATATAATGATAAAATACATCAATAAGTGCATTGTAAAATAATAAAATGAATAAAAATAATTTAATTAAATTTCACATGTTCTAGTCTTTGAAATTGTTTCTCTATTCCCTTGTCCCCCCCAAAATATGGTAAGTAATAGTCTTTATATTCACTGGAATTCTACAATAAATTTATAAATGACCCATCATTTCCTGGGGCAATTAATGATTTTATTTAAAGAAAACAAATTCCATTCAAAGTTATTAACCAGGCAACTAGAGCTATAACATATTTTGTGGAAAAACACACGTCTAACTGCTCTAAATTTGTGTACATTCATCAAATTTCATTTAATGATTTGTTTTTTGTTCATAATGTGAGGCTTTGCCTAGTCTATACCTATAAAGTACAGTATTATACTTTTGTCAGTGTTAAATAAGATTACATTGTTTATAAACAAGAGAAAGAACTGACAGACTGATAGAAGACATGGTGAATTTGGTGTATTTTTTTCCTTTTATAATCACATTCAAATAACTTCTAGTATGGTGCAGTGGTGTGAAGCTCAAGTAGAAATGGAAGAATCATTCAGCTGTAAATAAGAATTTCTATGGGCCACATATTGACTTAGAAAATCATATGTTGACATTATCTATATTATGTTGTATTTAAAAAAATATATTGCCCAATTTTATTTTAATCTGATTCCAGAGCATTAGTACATGTTTAGGCAACTTCATCTTTGATATCTCTGGTGTAATGGAAAACTTACTGGACTAGGAGATAAGGCCTGGATTCTAAGCTTTAGCTATACCATTGATTTCATATGAGACAGTATGCTGTAATTCTTGGCAGGGGGGATCTAACACCAGTCAGTGAGAGCAGACCAACCACATCCAGTAGTTCTTTATTTTATGTTCAACTTTAGTTCATAATCAACATCCCATGCGATCTGTCTTCCCTCCCTCAATTGAAAATTTGAATTTTGAGAACTACTTTGAGTATTATGTATAATAATAAAATGGATGATTCAGAAGGGAAAAAAAGTATGGGTTTTAGAAATAAAGGATCATGTCAGAAACTAGACATGGACCCACATTTAACACCACATACTAAGATAAGATCAAAATGGGTCCAAGATTTAGGCATAAAGAACGAGATCATAAATAAATTAGAGGAACATAGGATAGTCTACCTCTCAGACTTGTAGAGGAGGAAAGAATTTGTGTCCAAAGGAGAACTAGAGATCATTATTGATCACAAAATAGAAAATTTTGATTACATCAAATTAAAAAGTTTCTGCACAAACAAAACTAATGCAAACAAGATTAGAAGGGAAGTAACAAATTGGGAAAACATTTTTACAGTTAAAGGTTCTGAAAAAGGCCTCATCTCCAAAATATACAGAGAATTGACTTTAATTTATAGAAATCAAGCCATTCTCCAATTGATAAATGGTCAAAGGATATGAACAGACAATTTTCAGATGATGAAATTAAAACTATTTCCACTCATATGAAAGAGTGTTCCAAATCACTATTGATCAGAGAAATGCAAATTAAGACAACTCTGAGATACCACTACACACCTGTCTAAGATGTGTATACACCTTGGCTAAGATGACAGGGACAAATAATGATGAATGTTGGAGGGGGATGTGGGAAAACTGGGACACTGATGCATTGTTGGTGGAGTTGTGAAAGAATCCAACCATTTTGGAGAGCCATCTGGAATTATGCCCAAAAAGTTATCAAAATGTGCATACCCTTGGACCCAGCAGTGCTACTACTGGGCTTATATCCCAAGGAAATACTAAAGAAGGGAAAGGGACCTGTATGTGCCAAAATGTTTGTGGCAGCCCTTTTTGTAGTGGCTAGAAACTGGAAAATGAATGGATGTCCATCAATTGGAGAATGGTTGGGTAAATTATGGTATATGAATGTTATGGAATATTATTGTTCTGTAAGAAATGACCAACAGGAGGAATACAGAGAGGCTTGGAGAGACTTACATCAACTGATGCTGAGTGAAATGAGCAGAACTAGGGCATCATTATGCACTTCAACAGTGATAATTAATGAGGATGTATTCTGATGGAAGTGGATATCTTCAACATAGAGAATCCAATTCCAATTGATCAGTGATGGACAGAATCAGCTACAGCCAGAAAAGAAACACTGGGAAATGGGTGTAAACTGTGAGCATTTTTTTTTGTTTTGTTTTGTTTTGTTTTTCTTCCCAGATTATTTTTACCTTCCGAATACAATTCTTCCTTTGCAACAACAACAACAACAAAATTCGGTTCTGCACATATATATTGTACCAAGCATATACTATAAGATATTTAATATGTATGGGAATGCCTGCCATCTAGGGGAGGGGATGGAGGGAAGGAGGGGAAAAATTTGGAACGGAAGGGAGTACAAGGGATAATGTTGTAAAAAAAAATACCTATGCATATGTACTATCAAAAAAATGTTATAATTATAAAATTAATAAAAAAAGAAATAAAGGATGTTATTAGTTATATTTTCCTTTAAAATTAATTATATCAAATAACACTAATAATCATAATAATAAAGCCAATATTTCCATAGCATTTTAAAACTGTCAAAACACTATATGTAGTTTGTTCCATTTGATTCTAAAACCCCTGTGAAGAACATGGTATTTTAAACCATTTTATAGGTGGGGAAACTAAGGCTGAGGGAGATAAAGTGACTTACTCAATATCACAATTAGTAAATTCTTTGAAGTTGGATTTAATCTTTTATCTTTTTAAATCCAAATCCTACATTCTTATTCACTATGCCAATAAACATTGTAAAAATCTATAAGAAAAACAACAACAAAAAAAAAACAAACCAAGAAAAGTGTCAGTAATAACCTCATTATAATTTTAATATTTAACTTTTTTTTTTCATTTTCCCATTTGCATAGTTTGGAAGCATAAGCAAAGCAGAGATCACATCTCATTCCCTATACCCCAGAATTAATCTAACTGTTATTCCACTTGATGTTTCACTCTTCATGCTCCAACTTAAAAAGATGATGAGAGATGAAAAAACTAACTTAGGAGGATTTTTCAAGCACAAGCTTCTCTCTTTAAAATCAAACAGACCAAATGTTAACCTGGAAATAAACATAATGAAAATAAAATTGGCCTATCGTGATTTCTCTGTTAAATGAGAAGGTATTTGAGCATGTGGTATAGGGTATCCTGTAGCATTGAAATGTTATTCTTTTGTGTTGGGAGAGATTTAAGAGTTGAAAGGTTTTTGATAATAATGGGTTTCTCCCCAGATCTGAGCTGTTAGCCATTCATGATTAAACTCTAGCTAAAGATTAAACTTTTATCTTTCAGATACTTAGATGACATTACTCTAATTTCCTGCAGACATCACAACATCTTAGAAAGAGTCCTGGAAATGGGAGTGGAACATCTACTTTAAATTACAGATCCATTGCTTATAAGCTGAGTCATCTTGGGAAAGTTACTTAACATTTATGAAATTTTCAGTCATCCAGCCAATGAATTTTTTACTGAATTTTCACTATGTTCCAAGCATGGTGCTAAGCTACATGGATATAAAAAAGAGCAATAACAAACAAACAATAAAGCCCATCACCGTTCTCAATGGAGCTATCATTTTTATAGGAGAAAGATGTAAACAGGTAAAGAATGAGATCAATATAGGGTATGTATGAGTTGATGGAAGATAATTCCAGAGGGAAAAAGTCCTAGTACATAAGTGGGGAAGAGCATAGGGAAGGGCATCCTATAAAAGGTGATTTTGGAGCTGATTCTTTAAAGACGTCAGGAAAACTAAGAAAAGTGAGAAAACTGAACATTTCAGTAATGATATATAACAAAAGTAAAGGCACAAAAATGAGATAGAGTTTCCAATTTAAGAAATAGTGAATAAGCCAATATAGATGTATAACAGAGTTAATAGCAGAAAGAAAAATACAAACAATATATAAAGATAAGAAAAAAAACAGGTAGTGAAGAACGTTAAATATCAAGTGGAGGATTTAACATTTTTTCATAAAACAATGTAATGACCCTGGCCTTCAGGCTGTGGGGGCCAGAATCTACCAAAAGAACTATCACAAGAGAAACGGTATAAAGGTACAAAGAACAAAATTTAAAATTCAATTGAGCAAATGTTGTTAAGAATAAGGAATTAGGAATGAAATAAAAATGAAATCATATATCCAATCCTTATTTGTCAATCACTGTAAATGTTGTAGATAACAGGAGCTCTGCTTCAATGGATGACCAAAATTCATGCCAAAATATAGTATTATCCTGACAAACGAATTGATCTAATTCATTTACAAAGATGGCCAACCTTGGATTCAACTATTTAGGGATCTTCAAAACTATATGATGCTTGCTCATTTCTAAGACTAATAAAATAGTATTAATTGGGGAATAAGTCCTGGGTAAAGACCAATTCTCTTTCAGTTCCACAAATTCATTTCAATTCCATAGATATTTTTGTGTCCTTCTGAGCTGAAAGGCACTGTACTACTCCTGAGAATTACAAGATTTTTAAAAGGCATAATTCTTCCTTCAAAGTAACTGACTTTCTAAATTATGGAATGTGATGTGATGTGCACATATAGAACACGACATGGTAGAATGTGTTAGGCATTGAGGAAAATCCAGAAAGTCAGTATGGAGAAGGTGGTACTTGATCTTCATGGGAAGGGAAGAAAACAGGAACACCTATGAAGGGCTTACTATGAACCCGTCACTTTAAAAATATTAATTAGGGAAATACTTTTGAAAGTTCATTGTCCACATTCGTTGTGATTTAAAAAGTTGAAATTATTTTCTGAGCAATTTTTTTTGACTTTGCTTTCTGGGAAAAAATAAAGATAGTAAATATTTGAAATTATCCACATTAGGAAACATGGATCCTCAAATTATATCTTACATGCAACAGCAACAGATTTGAGGTAAAAGTCTTTTAGGTTTATTATTTATCATTTCCACCAATTCCTCCAATGTGTACTTGAATGAAAGGACACAGTTTTTCAGGAAACAATCAATTTGCCTTCTGATTTTTTGTTTTTATTTCTTATAAAACAAATTTGTGCATTGGACCTATAATTTCATTGGTATTGGGAACTGTCAAAGGGGAGAGAATATTTATCAAAACAGGTAGATGACTTGTATATAACTTGTCTTTGAATTTCCCTAAGGCTTGGAGAGACTTACATGAACCGATACTAAGTGAAGTGAGTAGAACCAGGAAAACATTGTACAAAACAGCAGCAAGATTATACAATGATCAGTTCTGAGGAATACACAATGAGATGATTCAGGCTAGTTCCAATTGATTTGTGATGAAGAGAGCCTTCTGTACCCAGAAAAAAGACTATGGGGACTGAATGTGGATCACAACATAGTATTTTCACTTCTTGTTGTTTGCTTGCTTTTTTGTTTTCTTTCTATATATTTTTTTTCTTTTTGATCTGGTTTTTGTGCAGTAGTATGATATTTGTGGATATACACACACATAAAAGAATTGCACATGTTTAACATATATTGGATTATTTGAGATCTAGAGGAGAAGATGGGTAGAAGGGAGGGAAAAAAATTGGAGTACAAGCTTTTGCAAGGGAAAATGTTGATATCTATCTTATAGCAACATGTCAAACTCTCTACTAACTATAGTGTACTATAAAACTCCCAAGGACTCTCAAACCAGATTAAAATGTAATAGTGAAATGTTTGACATAATAAAAAATTACAATTCAGCACATATGTTAATTTGTGATTTTCTAAGCTCATATATATGTGGCTCCAAAGGGACTGTAAAACACTATAATACATCCAGACCAAATTAAAATATAATTGGGATATGTTTAACACAGTAAACTAAAAAATACAATTTAATATAGATAACTATAAGTTGTGATTTTCTCAGCCAATTTCTCAGTAGCCCATAAGGATCATGTTTGTGTTTGAATTTACATTATTATATTATAATTTATTACCACCATGATGCCTCTTTTTTGAACTATGGTATGATATATTTTATCTTAGAGGAAAAACATTCATTGATGCAGTTACTAAAATTAATATTAATGCTATCTTATATTTATACAGTATTTTATACTTGCTGGCAAATGCTTTTGTCAGTGCTACTACATATGCTCGACTTTTTAAGCTAGGTAGGGTGAGGTATTATTGTTTCCATTTTAAAGAAGAATCTTTAAACCTCAATTGCCCAAAGTTAGCTAGTGAATGTTGAAGCAAGGCCTTTAAAGATTCCTCAGGGAGATAGGCAGCAATGCCATTTAAAGGTTTTGAGCTTTTCCAGGATTTCAGTTACATACAGAAGGAAGCCTACTAGCAGTGATCAACATCATGTTCCTTTAAAAATAAAGAATTAAATAGAAAACCTTTGCAGATGTTTAGCTGCCACCATATTATGTCTGAAGTCCTCTTTCCCGAGTAGTCCCAACTAAAATATGAGAATACAAGAAAAGCAATGCCTTGTTCTGATGTATGTTTGCCTAGACCCAAAACATTATCACAATGATACTGAATGGAACTGGGAAAATATGCAGCCTTTGGAAATGGATTAAATGCACATACATTTTGTAATGAGTGACTGTAATGAAAGTCAAATGAATTATAATAAAATATGGAGTTTTAAAAAAGAAAACTACTCAATGCATAATGTTGCTGGGAAAAACATTTAACAGTTTTTCACTGCATGCTATTGTCAAAGTAAATAACTACCAAAGACAAACTTACAAAGTGGTTTTAACTCTAATGTGATGCAGAAAGTCAGTCATTTAATTTGTTAATTAGTATTATGCCAGAAACTATCTATTCAATATGAAGCAAATATGTTTACAATCTTATCTGCCATCTGTTTAATAGATGGGAGAATACTTAGAGCTGGATTCTCAAAGAGGGCTGTTGAAAATTTGTTCCACAATTAGTAGAGCAGATTTTTTAATTCTAGAAGAGTTTTTGCATGTGTGGGGAGCACCTCTATGAAGGAGACAGTACATCACAGTGCTGCTACTCAAGATTAGCGATTGCCTGTAATGGTTTTCAACAGATGCTCACCAATTGTAAAGAGCGAAAAAAAATCTATCTATAGATAGATATAGATATATACATAGATATACAAAGGAATACATCAATAAATATCTTTATAAATATAACATTAGCTCTTGAAAAGTGGCCAAGGCTTAGTTAAAAAAAAAAAACATTTTGGGGACAAATTTATAGAGATGAATAATATAGGGTTCTGGGTACTCATGACACACACTGTCTATTTCTGTAATTAGCAATTTTTCAAGATTTCTTAGAAGAAAGCTGCAATTATGAAGTGCACTAGCCATTAAAATAAATTCTCAAGGTGCTTTTTAAACTGCTCCGTAAGAATGTATTTTAGATCATTATTTGGAAGAGATCTGAAAATAAAATTGGTGATAATCAAGTGCCTCCAGTGGAACTGGCACTTCTTTAGGGCTGGACTCTGAGTAGTCAGCAGCCACAGCAGTTCCCAATGAAATCAGATAGCTTGTTGAGCAAAAAAGGTTATTAATGTAATTCTCTCTCCTTCCCATCACTAAAACTGTATACTACCACAAGTGAAAATACAATAATCTATAAGTTATTGTGTTTTTTCTCCTGGATTTATAGAATTCACTTTATGTTTTCCTTCAGTAAATATGTGTCTATTACTATTTTCTGTCATCATATTTTCATAATCTGAATTTAAAAAAATAATTTTTCCTACTTAGTAGACCAAATTAAAATATAGTTGGGACATGTTTAACACAATAAACTAAAAAATACAATTTAATATAGATAACTATAAGTTGTGATTTTCTCAGCCAATTTCTCAGTAGCCCATAAGGATCATGTTTGTATTTGAATTTACATTATTATATAATTTATTACCACCATGATGCCTCTTCTGAAACAAAATGAAGGATGCAATATGTTTTTTTTTTTTGAAAGAAGACATTTGTTTTCAAATCCTACTTGTACTAGGCCCTTTATGTTTTATGACTATAAATAATATAATATCATCTTTTGACTTATTTCCACCATAATTCAGTTATTTAATTATAATGAAACTAATCATAATGGCATTTATTTTTGAATAATAGTTCCATTATTATTTATTTACTGGTGTAGCTAAATACTTTGCATTTATCATTTTTCCTGTTTTTAGTATATTTCACAGTATCATTTATAATCTACATTGAAAGGCTCACCTTTATCATTTTGTGTTCCTTTAGAAATCTCTAGAATGCTCAAATTGGAAGAAGTATGCCAAAGACTTTCTGGCTGAATACCTAAATGGTCCATTTAGATAACAAATTGATTCATTAAATGACAGGTTATGTTGTTCCTTTCCCCCACCCCCTCATTCCAAATTTTCCATCTCTTTTCTTCCTCCTAATTACTTCTTTATCCTCTACCAATTGGTATATTTTGTACTTAAAAAATAAACTATTCACAAGAAGGAGGAAGTTGAGGAAGAGGTCTGTCATTGGGGAACATTCCAATTGTTATACTATTTTATCCTTTTAAAAATTTCAACTTGGGTTATTATATAAACTAATCTCTCCTCATGAGTTGTGGGAAAAACATGGTTTCTGCAGTCTTGAAACATCTTGAGAATAAAAAATATTCAGTGTGACACAATTCTTCTTCTCCACTTTTTTCCCATGATATATTCATATGATATAATCAAGTGAGAGGGAATGCAAGTAAGAGTTGGCAGAGGAGGAGGGAATGTTAGGGGAAGGAAATATCTCTTTGTGAAATTACTTTCTGTAGCTCTTTTAAGACTCCAGGTTTAACCTTCTGCCCCCACATATTTATAATATTATATGTGTATATTTATATATACATTTAATACACATATATACATATAACATATTCTACCCATATGTGTGCATTATACAATACATACTATACATTTAAACCCCACAACTGGTAGGGTCAGGAACTCAACATCTGTGATTTGACTGAAGGTTTTTAGTATGCACAGCCCCCTCCTTCCCCACCCCCAATTAACTGCATTACTGACTAACAAGGTTTAGCTGAACAGGCACCTGACTCCTTCAAACCTTCTGGATACAATACAAAAAGTCCAGTAGTAGACATTATAGGATTAAACCCATTGTAACATTCTAAAAATCAATTCATCTGTTCCTAATAGTGTTTCAATAGTATCCTAGTAACCTCTTCTGTGAAGCTTCATATGGTCTGTATTTGCAAACACTATTAAAAAAAAAAAGGCCTTGCATTCAAAAAAAAAAAAAAAAAAAAAAAGGAAAGAAAAAAAGATTGTGTTAAATCTCTTCCCAGAGTTTGCCTGAGAGGTGCAGAGACTCCAATGTGGGCAAGTGTATTTGCCAACATGCCATATGGGAGTCATGGTTGGGACTTTTTTTTTTCTAGAATAATTAAATGTTGATGGCAGAGTTCAAATGGATCATTAAAATTCAAAAGTGTAAGAAACAGATTTTTTCTTATGTTGCTGAACGCTCCAGAGGGCTGAATAGCTAGCAGAAGTGAGCCAGGCTGCGGCAGTGATCAGCGTGCGCTGTGATGGTACTAATTTGATCATAATATAGTCATCTCTGAAGATTACAGCTATTCAATTAAATATTCTAATTAACCTGAAGTATTAGGCAAATGATACTAATTACAAATATTCTCCTGAGATTCACAGCAATGAAAATCCCACTTGCAACTGATACTTCTAGCCAATGTTTCGTAACACAATGTCCTATATCATAGGCTTTCAGAATATTAAAATGCAGTTAATTTGCCTAAACCTCATTTGTTTAATGGCATTAGCATTTTGTTTGAAATTGTAATAAACGTACATCCCGCTTTCAAGTAAAATTTAAAATGAGTGTACTCTTGGGGTAACTTAAGATTCCTGTTTACAGACCTAGCACTTTATTCAGTAAGCGGAACAGTTTGAGCTTAACTTTCAGCCATTAAACATATTGAAATTGTTTAAAAATGCTAATAATTTGTCTTTTCAAATAAGAAAAAAGGATATTTTGCAGTAAAATTTCATTATGCTACCCATGTGACCAGTTTCCTACTGTGAAGGCCCCAGTGCTTGAACTTTCCTTGTCGATTTGTAGGAGAGCACTTTTATTTGGAAGGGTTGCAGGGGGCTTTTAAAAGGCATTTTTACTAGAAAATACTGCCATACTCCTCCTTCCCCTCCACTAGCTTTCTCTTTTCTCTTTCCTTGATATTTAGCCCCCTAAGGTGGCTGCTTCTCTGTTTAGCCAACCTTAAGTCAGTGACACAAGATAACTGGCTGTCTATCTATCAGAATTTAACTTGCTTTCTCCCTATCTGAAAAATCATCTCCTTCTTTGTGGATTAGGGACAGCCTTGCTAAATATGCTCTCAGCTCCAAATCTGAGAGATCTCTCTGTAGTGTTTCCCTGCACCAGAAGACTAAGGAAGGCATGGCTTCTCAACTTTTACATAGAGCAATAAAGACTAAACACCTAGTCTACTGTATGAACAGGTGTGCTGAGGTTTTCTGATCTTTTTGTTCCAGCAAATGAAGATTGGGGTACTGATAAACCCTGTAGTTTGAATTTCAGAGGGCCATGGCAGTGGTGCTGGACTAGCTAGAAGAAAAACAGATGGCTGTTATCCACATGTGATTTATGGTGCTAACATATATGTTCCAGTCTTAAAAACAGAAAGGAGGCAATATGTGGTTATAAGTAAGGATGAAGTTATATGTGTATGGTTGGTGGGTAGGTGCAGAGATGATGGATTGAATCCATCATTTATCAATGGACAAATCATGTCTTGCAATGAACTAGCAGAACTAACAGTTTTGCAGGGATGATAGAGACTGAATGAACAAGGTTCATTTAAAATAAACAAAAAGAATGGCATATATCATAAGAGTTTAAAGTGAAAGAGACAGGCCCATGTTTGCTAAAGGGAATGATAACACAGAAGTACTTGATACTATTGCTATTTAAATATCTTTACACAGGAACAGAGAGTCTTTCCTGAATGCCATGTTTATATAGGGCCATGGAAGCATTCCAACATTTACCCAAGGAAGAAGTGAATAAAATGATATAATCGCTCCATTTCTTCAGGGAGTTCATGCAACACCACCAATCTACAGCCACCTTCTCATGGGGGGAGTGAATGTTCAAGAATGATTTACCTTTATAAAGGAAATGAATACACGGATACAATAAAATTGTTAAAACAGAGGAAGTAAGGAGGGGCTTTCATTTATAAAAAGTGAATAGAATGGAATAATAAATACATGAGGAGTAGATAATACAGCTTAATGTACACATTTACAATGGAACAAGCATAAAGAAATGATCAACTTTTATAACTTCCGCATTTATGATCTGGGGCAAACTTTTTTTTTTCTCCTAATGAAAATCTCAGATCGCTATGTTTGATTTTCTTTGGAGTTATGCTTGTGTAGCAAAGAAACCTCTTTTTCTCTCCTTGGGTGATATAGTATTTGCTATATATTGAGTAGAAAGGGGAAAAATGGAATTATTTTTGATAAACTTCCAGTTTCACCTATGGCATCACAAAACATGTCCTTTACCAGGTAGACAACTGTACCAGGTTCATGTTCCCTCTATTCATGAAAGGCAATGGTTCATCTTCTTGAGAAAATGTGAGAACTCAGATCATTATGCAACAGCTCTGAGGAAATTAATTTTCTGTACAGGAAAAAGAAACATTAGAGCAGAAAGTCTGATGTTTTATTGGAATGTATGATGGGGGAATTGGAAACAAGGGAAGTAGGAAGGACATGCTTGAGAATACTGCTTTGAGTTACATTATTCCTCAAAATATTTTAGGAAGACTTCACCATGTTGTGTAGCTTATCTTCTGTGGAAGAGCTAGGGGAAGAAAACTTAAGAAAGATTAGACTATGAAGATCGCATAATTAGTAAAATTTAGAGGAAGGTTTAAACTGTTGAATAGTTTTTAAAAAGTTTTCTTTTATCTTTATCACAAATACATTTCTTGGGGCTGGCTAGTTTCCTGCAATAGTCATTCCTATACAGTATTTTTTTTTCCTTTTTGTTCCTTATTTATTCAGTAGTACTATGGCTCTACACATTTCTCTTATTTTAACTCTATCTAATTTTCCATGCAGTTGGGGAAAAGTGTTAAAACTGTACAGTTGAAAAAACAATTAAAAAAATAACTGCAATTAAAAAAAAGAAAGTAATGATAAGATAGAAAGGGATTATGAAAAGAAAATGGAGGAGAGGGAAAGAAAAAAAGATCAAGAGAGACATTAGGAAGAAATATTGGGAGATTGGTTTGGGGCAAGGGGAGGATAAGACAGACTATAAAAAAATGGAATATTTCTAAAAATTGAAATATCCAAAGAATAAGATGGCCAAGAAAGTGAAGATTAAATCATTTATTTATTGTCGAGAGAGTTTCATTTGAAGAGGGCTTTTTTTTTATTTTTCCTTGTATGTGAGACCAATGCAATGTGAGTTTAGAGAGGGATCATGTGCTTGAAAGTATGGAATCAGATGAAATTTTTTCTTATTTTTTTTCCTCTTTCTGATTTATGTCTCTGTTTTTCCACATTGATTTTGCAGAACAAAACATGACCTGCTCTTAGTTTTTGTTCATAACTTTTGGGATAAAGAGCCCTTCTCGTTGAGATAGGGACAAGTCATTATTCTATTTCTTCCTTCTCTCACATAACTTTACTGTCCCAGATTAATTTTGACTGCTGTTAAGTATAAAAATATCTGCATTGAAGGAAAGATGAAAAGGCTTCAAACTATACACAAGCTGAGATTAGGCACATATTAAAAAAGAAACAGATTAGTTTCATAATGAAATTATTTCATATTTCCAATTCATATGGATTATCTGAGCCAGCAAAACCATTCTCCTGTTTGTTAGAAGACAGAATGATTTCTCTGGACATAATGTTTGCTCACAAAGTTTCCTAGAATCCATGATTGGCTGAGTCTGAGATTGTTACTTCGCTCACAGGCTGGTTATAAATTTTGGGTTTTCCTTTTTCACCTCTGTTATTTTACCTATATGAATTTACACATGAATACCCTCAATATATCCTGATACCCACTTGGTTTAGTCCAACTCTCTCTAAAGTCACATTGGGAGGTACCATCATTACATTGCTTTTTAAGTTGTCAAGACCATGCCAAATAGGCCAGCCAAACTGTTGCCTCTGATGCTTTTTGGCACAGAAAGATCACTCTATGGGGTCACAAAATCACTGCATGCATAACTAAATTTATCTAAGGGAAAAATACAGCATTTAAAAAACCCAACATAACACAACCATGATGAATTATTGATATCCTCCCTTGTCTTCCAAAACACTTTTATATCCAGAAATCCCAGTATCTATATTCATCAATTAATCTTCTAAATCCTTCCTCATTAGTTGTATGCATAGTTCTATGCCATCTATATATTTTGACTATGATAAAGAAGAAATCCTTTTGTGGTAAAAAAAAATAAGTGAACAAGATTAAAATACACACACACACAACACATACACACAAATACTTTGACAAAATGTTCATACAAGAATGTCCATGTATATGGGAGAAATCTTGAAAGATAAAAACTCAACCTACCCTTCAACAATTGCAAATCAAAATAAGGCAATTCCACTCTGAATGAAAAGCAGTTCGAAATCAGGCAAGTGTGAAAGGCTGCAAAGTAACTATTTTGTTACATGTTTTTATGACATAATTATATTGATCTGAAAGACACTCATCCAGAACTGCAACCTTTTATACCCCAAGCTAAAAAAAAAATCTGTATAATCTTTTCAATCACTTGATATTCATAGTCTTACTCAAAGGTCTCTGAATATGTCATGTGTGTAATACCAATGCAAAAATTGGCACCGTAGTCACTACCAGCAATATGTTTCAATAAGGTAATTTTCTTGCTGCCTAAGAACATCAGCAGGGTGCAATCCTGAACAAAAACAGAGTATGACATCTTATTCAAGCATACATCTGGAGGACAAAACTATACTTTATTAAAGGAAAATGGGATTTCAGGATTGTTTTGACAAGCGATAAAAATGCACACCTCAGTTTACATACAGTATAGCGTTTAAATTTAAAGTGCTTGTGTATCTAGAGTGAGTAGAGGTTGCCTGACTAATGAGCACCAGCCTATGCAAATATTATTTAAGAACAACCCCTGCAAGAGAAAGAAAAAAGGTTCTAGTGCAGGGCTCTATTTTCTACTTTCCATTTTTGCTTTCTTTTGTTCCAATTTTTTAAAATGATGAGTTTCTCTGTTGTCTGTTTCAAGTAACCCTACCCCCATTCTGAAAGTCAAACAATGATAATGTTTCCCAACTTGATTTTCAGGGTCATCCCAATTCATTTGGGGGGAAGGAACCACATCTCTCTGACCTTCTTAAATCAAATTAAGGGTTGAGATTTAAAATAAAAACTGAAAATAATGTCAGATTTTAAAATACCAGCTGTGCTCAAATACTTCCCTTCTTCTAAATCACCTGCTTTTATAGCTTTCTGAGTCTTTATTACCCTTTGAAAGCCTGTCAATGATTTTAGACCTCTCTACTGATTTTGAAGAGTGTTTTCCCATTTTCCCAAGTCAAAATCATCACCATATTGGTTGCTTTTAACCATGTGAGTTCCTTTAGGCATCAAATCGACTGTTTAGGTTTCTTTAAAAGTGTGACTGCTATCTGGGAAGTTCAGGTCTTTGTTTCTGAAAGAAGGGAGGATTTTCTAAAATTTATCAATGAAAATACATGAAAAAGATTGCAGCAAAAAACAAAACAAAATAAAACAAATTATCCCACACACTACTACCCCTCCCCCAAAATGCTTTGAGGAATACAATGGCATATCATAGGCATCTAAGGTCCTCAGTCTTATAATAAACCTTACTATATACAAATTATGACCCTCACAATCAAGTTAAATAAAACTGACTAAAATACATTACTACCAAGAAAAGGTAAGGTGAGCTCATAAGAATGAGGTAAGTAAATTTACATTTATATAGATACAGACATTTTAAGTTATTTAATTACACTTATCTGTTTATTAAAACGTGACTTCAAGATTTTTCTGTCATTTTTGGATAGTGGTGGAAGACATTTGAAGAAAAAAACAGCAATACCTAAGACTACCATACTGCTTCTGTTCCTAATCTTGACATTTAGTCAGCAATTTTACCAGTTGAGTGTTACGGGTTATGTGAATAAAGCCTTTGGAGTGATTACATGCTCACAGATTTCTAAACAGTATTTGCCATTTCAGTAATAAATGAAAACCTGCCCAAACCACTAGTTTCTGCAACATTTGTAGCTAGGATTTTCACCAAGTTGGCAGCCTCTTGTTTATCTGAAAGCAGATGTGTGCCCTGAAATGATTTGTGGGCCCACAGAAGACAGAGAATGACATGCAGTCAGTTTAGCTAATAAAATGGTCATATTAGTTGTAATAAAAGGACAAAAGCCCATTTAAATGCACAGTGACAATGTTTTTAGAGCAACTTGGACCCTTATCTTAAGGTCATTATTAAGTAACAAATAGGATATTTTTTAAAAAGAGAAATAGCAATAGTCAAGACTAGATCATCAAATTGCAAGGTCCTCACCTCAATCATCATTTCTCCCAGGTCAGAAATTATTGATGCCTGCCTTTGGTTAATCCCTTTGCGATCTATACTCTGCATCCGTGTTGCTGTTTGTGCATATTCAAAATGCCCATCTTGGCAAATGGAAAATGTCATCAGCAAACTGGAGCCTTGACAAGTGGGACAGAGAAGGAGACCCATGAAAAGAAATGACAGTGACAGATACTTTTCCATAGGTTTTTTTGCTGATGTGAGTGATTTTAGATTAAGAATAATTTGTAAATGGATTTACCTTTTCTCCTCCCATTTGTTTGCTTTGGGGATGTTTTATTTAATGTTTTCTTTCAGAAGACAAAAGCTCAGTTGACTTCCATGACTTTTATTAGAGTTTCCCACCACCTGAAAAAATGCTAAGACAGTTTATGAACTAAACTGTTTTTGTGTGTAAGACAGGAGAGGCAAGATTGCTGCTTTTTAGTACTGCACAAACAATCTATAGCTTTGCTTTAGTGTCCATGCCTGAAAAGACAGGCCTAGCTTAGCTCTTCCTTTCTAACTTGAAAGAATGTTTCTTTAAAATATTTTCAGATCTCCAGCAAGAAGTAGCAACAAGATACTACAAAGCCTCATGTGTTTTGTCATTTTGCTTTCCATATACTGATTTATTCCCTATCTTTTTTTCATCAGGCATAATATATGATACATAACATACAAAGGATGACTGTTAGAGAAAATGACAAACAATGAGAACAACTGCTTTTGGCAAAAAGTACAAAAAATCATTCAATTTCCTGTCATATTTATAATCCATAAGATGTAATCATATCTTAATCCATATTGAGACAATTAAGTGAATTTTTTAAAAGTACAGCATAATCATAAATCTCCACTTATATTTGCCAAAAGCAAAAAAGAAGGTATAGTAGGATCGCTGCATTTGGCAATGATTTTCAAAGCATTCAAAGACACCATCCTACTTATTAACATCATTGATAGTTACCTCCTGTGAACAAGGTAGGAGGCAAGCCACATTAGCCAAATCTCACAATAAGAGAAACAAATGCAGGGGGAACAAATGCATGACGCAACTTGGATGAGGAACAAAAAGGTAGAAATAGATCCACCTTATTTTTTTCTATCTGATATTTAATCTCCAAGGTTATATTGTTTCTTGGGTTCAGTGCCTGTGTACATTATTTTCAAATTTATCTGACATTATCATAGTTTACATTTCCATAAAGTTTTAAGATTTACAGAATGTTTTCCTTATGACATCTTCTTGAGTCAATTTGTGATGTTTTTATTATCCCCAGTTTATAAATCAGTGCACTGAGTTTCATAAAGGTTCAGTTAGTGCTAGTTTTTAAGTTCAGGGTCCTTGTTCATATCCTAACTTTGCCACCTTGTACCAGTCAGTTAACCATCCTAGATTTCAGTTTCCTCGTCTTCAAAATGAAGAAAGTAAAAAAAGAAGGCTTATAGTATTCTTTAGGGCAGATGGTTGGCAGAGTGAACTAAGCATCAAGCCTGAAATCAGGAAGACTCAACTTGCTGAGTTCAAATCCAGCCTCAGGCACTTATTAAGCTGTATGATCCTAGGAGAGTCACTTATCCTTGTTTGCCTCAGTTTGCTCATCCGTAAAATTGGCTGGAGAAAAAACCCAGAAAATCTCTACAGTGTTTTGCCAGTAAATAGGTTTCATAAAAAGTCAAATAAGATTGAATTGAATAACAGCAAAATATTGTTCTTCCTAACTCTAAATATACATCCATGTCCTTATGAATAGCAAGTGTTGTAAGTGTGATTACTGTTAATCTCTTTGCTCTACTCTCTACTCCAAATTATATGTCTCTGGTCGTAAGAAAACATTTTGACTAGTTCATATTATTTTAAAGTTAGTTGTGCAATTGTGTAAGTAATTGTGTGGCTACTACAATATTAAAAGGAAGAAGAGGCAGGAGGATTTGAATATGCTAAGCTTCATGGGCCTCTAAGGTCATCATTCATTTGCTTGTTCAACTAACATTTATGGAATGACAACTGCATGCAATGCACTGTAGCAGGTGCATGTAGGGAAACAAAATGAATAATACATGTTTTTTTCTCTCTCTGAGCTGAAAGTACTTTAAGAGAAATGCACATGTTAAACAAAAAATACAGACAGAATATGAAATGATAATAAATGAAATTCACATAATGAAAGTGCTTAGCAACAAGACAATTGCAGAATTTTGAGTTGCAAAAGCCCATGGTTCATTTAAGATTCTTAACCTATCTCTTGATGCTTGTGTAACTTGGGACAAATAATTTAACCCCTCTTTCCTAAATTCCCTACTTTTAGAAATGAAGAGGTTGAATTAAATAGCCTCTAAGGGCTCTCCTACCCAAGAATCATTAGCTACTAGTTAGTATAATCAGTACTGCTATTAGGACTGAGTTACTTTATATTTTATGAACCTGTGATCTCTACTTTTATATGGCTTGGGACACTTTGGAGAGGCACCATCAGACTGACCTAAGTTAATTATAAGGCAAGTCTTTTAAAAGGTTCCAGGGATATGTTGGCGGCTTGAAACTCATTGTTTTCACTGTGATCATTTACACTTATAAAATAAAAAATATATATATATTGGTGATTGATTCACTGTTTTGTTGATTTTTTAGGCTTAGGAAGGGAATGTAGAAAATGTTAGTTTTTGTAGAGTCAGTTGTTAAGTATTTACTAGCATGCCACTGGAAACTCATGTTTTGTTTTGGTTTTGGAGAAAAAAACTAAGGGAGTCACCTCAGCAAGAAGACAGGGAATAATCATTCTTTCTAATCACCACAATTAATTCCTCTCCAAAACACAAAATTATTTACCAAAGATAAAAACAACTTATGCTCTCTGGTTGAGGACACCTAGACTCCAAAAGAAAGAAAAAGAGAAAACAAACAAAAACTCCCATGAATTTATGCCCACTGACCCTCAGCTCATTTAATACCCCTGTCTTATCTTCTGAATTTCTAGCAACAAGCTCTAATTCCAGCTACTCTAACAGACTGAGGCAACAACTTTTCCAGTATCATAGACATTCTGATTCCAGTCTGTGGTCTTAATAGACAGACGTTCTTCAGTAGCAAAAGTGTGCTAGAGGCCACAGTCATATAGCAGCAGATTTGCAAAGCTCTGAACCCCATAGCACAGGTGTGACATATATCTAAATTGAAGATCTGAGGCCAGAGATAGGACACTAGAGCAAGACATTATCTGGGCAGTGGGGTTATGCAACACTCCTCTAAACTTGAGGGAAAGAACCCAGCATCTAGCTGGGGCCAATTCTGACCATTCCAATGTCACTTGGTAAAGAGACCTAGGCTGGTATAACATGAATTGTCCAGGTATGGTCCTCATGGAAACCATCATCAGAGGGGACAGAGTCAGAAAGTGAATGGGGGAAAATCAGGGCAGAGAAGAATGAAATTATCAAAGATTTAGAAAAAAGAAAAATCAAAGATCTTGAATATAAATAATCAGAAAACATTAACAGTAGAAAGAAATATGATTTCTAGATCTAGCAAAGAGATTAGGCATCTATGAATAAATATTGAAAAATAAAGGAAAACTCTTGTGAAATGTGAGAATTTAGAACCATAACTTGCTGTTCTTGTCTGGTTCAAAAGAAAAATGAGAATGATGATAACAATATTTATGGTTTACACAGAAAAATATAATGGGCAGAATAGAAAAACTAGAATCAGTGAGGGTATCTTCAAAGAAACAAAAAAGGGAACAATAAATTGGAAATGTATAATACAGAATTGAAGAACAATGTAGAAGTAAAAATATTATTTTTTAAAAAAATGCTCAGTATGAAAGCAAAATATACTGTTTTCCAAAAAAGGACATATAAAGACAACTAAAAATCATAGTTCTTCCATAAGAATAAAACAAGACCAAAAACCTTAATACTATAATGCAAGAAATAATAGAAGAAAATTTTCCAGAAATTTTGAACAGAGGGAATTAAATATCAATGGAAAGAATTCACATGCACTTCCAGAAAAAGCCCAAGACTGCATACTCCAAGACAAATAATAATTAAGAATGATTCCATTTAGAAAAAAAATAAAGTTCTTCAAGTGATAAGGAGAAAGACATTCAAATGTAAAGGAAAATAAATTCAGACAATACAAGACTATCCCATGCCCTCCAGAATATATAGGAGAGAATGGAATAATGTTGAGCTTTAGGATGCAGCCCAAGTTGACCTACTCTGCAAAAATGAATTTAACCACTAAGGATAAAAGATAGATATTCAATCAATTCACAATATTTTAGAAAGAAAAGAAAGAATTCAATATATTATTTCTTCAAAAGATTATTTCTTTCAGCCCATCAAATAACAGAAAATTAGGAGGAGTGAAAAATGCAGCAGGGAAAGATAATAACCAGAAGAGATCAGATAGGAAGAGACACCAGTAAAAAAAACTTCCTTGTAAATATACACAAGAAACTATCAGTCATGAGGTGGGCATTGGGTATTATGGACAGAATCTGGTAAAACCCTGCCTACAGAATGAATGCTTCTTTTTTTGTGTGCTGCTTTTCAACATAGGATGATATATGAAAGGAAGAGGTCAGGAAGGGGAGAGAATTATTAGTGAAGGAAAGTTGATTCCTTTGGTTTCAGAAAGAGAAGAACCTACATGGGAAGGAGATTAGGAGGAGGGACAAAGGACTTGAAAAGGAAAAGGAAAGAAAAAAAAAGGAGGTCTTGGTTTGGTGGGTGGGAGGGAGCTGCATTAATGAATGTTTCTGTGGATTAAGAGAAATAATCTGTATAAGAGGATAGGAACCTTGCAGTTGGCAGATTGGGTGTTTGAAAAGTTTACTTGTTCTATTCTGAAAAGGAGGAATTTAAGTTTCTAGAGCAATTGGTACCTGTGGAAGTAAGGGAGAATGGACCTAGGAAAATGTTGAGGAAAATGAAAAGAAAAGGGTAAATAGGAGAGAAGGCCTATAGATCAGGAATGGGTTGCTTTATCAGGGATATGGTAGGGAAAGGACCCTACTATGAGCATCTGAAGTAAGTAGCATTTTTCTGAGAATAGGCAAAATGGAAAGGAGGATCTGTGGGACATTACAACAAGACAATAGCAGAAACATCTGGAGGTTAGAGCCTAGAAGGAATACTTTGGAAATGTTAATTGCATGAGGATTGTAGAGAAAAGAAAAGAAGAAGATAAATATAGGATTATAAATCATGAAATAATGATCTAGAGTAAACTGGTAAAAAAGATTAAAGATGAAGAGGGGGAAAAAAAAACTTTTTGGAAAGGACTCAGATAATGAAATTAAAAAAAAACAACACTAATGAACATGAGTAGTTGAAGGAAAGGAAAGAATGGAGGAATAATTGACTGACAAAACTTAAAAAGGGAATAATTATATAGCAGATAAAACCAGAAGAAAAAGAAAAAAAAACTAATAAGTAAAAACCCAAAGGAAAGTATTTTAAAAAATAAGAGCGAGGGATTAGCAGAAGTGAAGAAATTCAGAGGGAATAGGATCATTAAAAATGATTAAAATAAACTAACTGTAAAAATAATTACTATGCTTACAGGAAAAAAAAAAAGGAAAATAATTGCAGAAAAAGGAAAAAAAAATATAGCATGGACTTGAAATTGGAGGGGTCAGACTTGCTCCACTACTTATCAGTTGTATGTATTGCATAAGTCACTTATTCCAATCCTAAACCTAAGTTTTCTCTTTTATAAAAATAAGGGGATTGGATTTGATGCCTCTGAATTCCTTCCTAGTTATAAATTCTATGATTCTGTGAATTTAGTAGTGAATGCACAATTATTCGATGAATAAG
The DNA here is from genome assembly GCF_048593235.1 of Sminthopsis crassicaudata. Classification (NCBI taxonomy): domain Eukaryota; kingdom Metazoa; phylum Chordata; class Mammalia; order Dasyuromorphia; family Dasyuridae; genus Sminthopsis; species Sminthopsis crassicaudata. The sequence goes on from NC_133617.1 coordinate 193,651,010, forward strand.
AGTTTTAAAAAATAAAATTTAGTTCAATTAATATAAGGATGTTAAATGTTTTTGAAATACGTAATTATATTTAGGATTGTTTTTTAAAATTTCACAAGTCAGAAAAAAGAGAAGACTGAATGATAATAGTTTTACCTATTATAAATGTTTAATCCTTGAGGGAAGGAATTGTTTCAATTTTGTCTTTGAATCCCTTTTGCCTAGTTTAGCAATCTGGCACAAATAAAGAAATATTATTTGACTAATAATTTCATATTTGAGTCAAATTGCAGAATTTTTATGGATTTCTCAGGATAGGTACTATAGTATTTATTCTAAATGTATCAGGAATAGTATTTAAGTATCATCATAATTTTTATTTCTAAAAGTTGATTTGTTTTACTATAAAAATGGGCAACTAAATAGCTATAGATATCTCAGGAAGTCCTAAGCTATAAAGCTTTGATTGAGTTTCATCATCTATAATATGAGGTGACTGGATTGTTTGATCATGCAGGGGTATTCTAGTTCTAAAGTTCTATTAGATATAAGTCTTTAAGTCTTACAAAGTCATGTTGGCATGTAATAAGGACTCTACTTGCAGTAGGGAGATTTGGGTTTACATGTACTCTCAAATACTTAGTGATTGTTTATCTAACATCTCTGAGCCATAGTTTCCTCTTATGTAAACTTAGGGTAAGAATTTTTTTTTCTATTTAGCTCCCAGAGATATTGTAGGAAAGCACTATACTATATAAATTACCACATAACTTCTTTCATTAACTTTTTTGGGTATACACAACTAAAGCTAATTTTTTTCCATGTTCATGATTATAAAGATATTTAATGACTTCACAAAAACCTATGTAAATCCATAGAAATAAGGAACCATTCTATAATTCTAATCTCCCTCTACACATTCAACCTTTGACTCTATTCTCAATTGTTTGTTAGACATGACCTGAATTTTTCCACAACAATTCCCAATTAAGATTATATTCTACCTTAAATACCTTCCAATTGAATATTGAGCATATTCAAAATCTTCCCAAATCCAAAAACAACTCCTCTTACCAATCCCCTTATTTATTTTCTGGGTACCATCAGTTTATAATCACCCAGGTGATCATATGTTTTAGTTGTTTTTTCATACCTACTCTCCTTGCCTACAAATTTTTATTTTTTCATATCTCTTGAATTAATGTTTAGCTTTATATTCTCAATGAAACTATCCTACATCAAGACTCCATTGTTATAAGCTGAAGCTATTACAAAAGTTGAGTAACTGATATTCCTGCCTCTGTCCTCTTTCTCCTTGAATCTGTCCTATATGTTGCTCCTGAATTAATTTCAGTAAAACACAGTTTTTTATACTACTATACACTCACTAAGAAATATTTATTAATAAGATAAGGGAAAAATCCTTAGCCCAATATATAAAATATTCTACAATCTATGCCATCCCTCTTCAGACAGGTTTTTCACCACTTTACTCCGCAGATTCCAGTGCTCTGCCTTAATTTAGGTTTACTTTTGCCCACATTTACAACTTTGATTATTCTGTTTCCATTATTTGGAATGTCTTTACATTCTTACCTATGAAAATCCTACCCATCCATCCAGACTTAGCTCAAATTATGCCTCTGCCTAGAGGCTTCCTTGTTTATTCTAGCTCAAAGTCATCTCTCTCTACTAAAATCCCATTATGATTTTATTATGACATTTATAACATATTCTTTTGAAGAAGTTATTTGTGTTTGTATGTTTATCTTCTTTACATTCTTTGAGGATGCAGAATTTGTCATCTTTATTTTGTAGGCCCCTGTTAATAACGAACAGTTCCCAGCATATATTAAGAGATCAATACATATTTATTAAATCACTGAATGGATATATCATGATATCCCCTTGTAAATTATAATTCATTTTTACTTATAATCCATATTCCTATTGATTCTACTGGGTTATTAAGTATGTTTATGCTTTTATGCAAAAGTCTCCTTTGAAATGCTCAGATGTCCACAATTAAACATAAGAATTAAAGTTATAGATGAGCAGCAGAGGGCAGAATGTGGTTCTCTGTTATATTATCTTATTCATTTGTGTCTCTAAAATTGAAATATTTTAGCTGCACTTCAGAGATCATAACTGTGTATCACATTTTCCTCTTCTTTTTTTTTCCTTTTTAAAATGAAGGAAATCAAGCAAAATTCTTATCTAAAGGCATCTATAAAACTTGTCAATTTAGCAAACGGAATGGGGAGGAAGTATATATGTGGCCAAGACAGTCTGATAATCACTATCACTTTCAAGCTTTTAAGACTGAAATATAAAACTTAGAATGTTAAAAATAAAAGTTAGACTATTTAATGCAACTTTCTTGTTTGTCCCTATTTTTTTTAATTTTTATTTATGCCATTCATTTTGATGTCATATATATATATATATATATATATATATATATATATATATATATATATATATATATATCCTTGTATTTAACTTCTGCCTCCCACACATACATCAAGAGAGAATTTCCCTGCATTACATAAGAAATAGTTAAGCAAAACAATTGTTTCTGATGGCACATACAATACTGCACAGCAGAACTCTCTACTTCCATTAAGGAAAGAAGGTAGTTATATTTCCTATATCTTCTCCATTTACATTCTGTTAATTTATTTTTGCTAATTTTTGTATGGCTTGGTCCTCTTGGGTTTGCTTATTTTCTCTGCTTCTTCATATAAATTTTCTCATTTCTCTGGATTTTTCATAATCATAAACCTTGTGTGCATCAATCAAGCCCTGGTATGATGGCTGCCATCTGCTTTCCAACTTTGGTGTCTTCATGACTCACTCAAATCTCACCTATGGCTCTAAGAGCATGTGCTTGTGGTCATATGCTGATAAACCATTTCTGCAAAAGAATTAAAACTAGATTTAGAGTAACAAGAGATCTCAAATATTTCGGGGGGAAGTCTGCCTGGAATTTGTGAAGACTTCTCTTAATGGAATGGCAGATGAGAACAATTCATTCAAGTGGCCATGAAAGTGACTGAAATAGATGCTACAAAGCACTTAGAGCTTTGTTAGAAATGGAAGACCCTGAGGTTGTTCATCATATCATGCATCATTACTAATGGTCTTGACTGTCTTGACACTAGACCCTGATGTCTATGGAAGAGAGAATATGACCAAAGTCTTAGTGAAACTCTACCTCACTTAAATTCAACTGATATATAAATCAAAAGGTATCACCCATACCATTTTAACATTTTTACCTATTTCAAAGTCATATGGTAATAGGCAATTGATGAAGCAATAGGTGCAGAAACACTGGGTACTGTGGTTATAACTCTGTACACAAGTGGCTCAGATTCCTAGTTTGAATAAAGGGCTGGAAAAGATGCCCTAAAATTGTGTACTTCACCCAACGCTGGCCTTCTTACTGCAGGGGCTGAAGATTCCACTCCAGTTAAAACACTAGTCAAATGAACAACATAAAATCCAGTAAGTCTGAAAGATGAACAGCTATTGATGTAAGAAAACTCGGCAGATATCATATCTAACTAGCAGCCCTCAGTGAAACATGACTAGCAAATTAATCCTTACTTACCAATGTCAGAGGTGAGCCATGTTTGTTGCTTTTGTTTTTGTTTTTTTTGTTTTTTGTTTTTTGTTTTTTGTTTTTTGTTTTTTGTTTTTTGTTTTTTGTTTTTTTCTGAAGTGCGTATAGTGAAGGGGAGCAGCAAGAACTGACATAAGCTTTGTAATCAAAACTGATTATCAAAGTTATATGCTTACTAAAAGGAGAGAGCAACGGACTCACCTCAGTGTAATTGCCACTTGCAGAAAATGTCATACTTCTGTTCCCATCAGGACAAAGTATGACGAGGTCAAAGAAAAAAAAAATTGAAGACTTAGAGACCCTCATTATAAATGTGCCAAAAAGAGGCAGGCTTATAATTCTGGGTGACTTTAAGGCTAAAGTAGACACAGACTACCAGACATGGCAGCGAGTATTTGGTAGAAATGGAATAAGAAAGAACAATAGCAATGGTCAGTTATTACTGAAGACATGTGTATATCTAAGATAATAGGTTATAAAATAGTGACCTGCCACTCCTCTGTTCTTCCTTCTCTTCCCTTTCCCTCCTCTCCCTTCTCCTCAATTTTCCTTTTCTCCCCCATACTTTATTCCAGATGAGGTATATGCAGCTGGAGTCCACTAGCCATTACTCCATCAACAAAGCATTCTGAGAACTAGAGTGGACATATTGTCTGAACTGTTATATGAAAGTCACATAATTGGCTTGTGAGAGCATTGAAGGAAGGGGCAAATAAAGTCTTTCTTTATATTAATTCCCAGAGAATGGCTATGAAGCTGACTGAGAGTGGTCTGAAGCCAAAAAAGAACAAGTTTGGACACTTGATCTTTCTTCTCTTTGGGTTCAAGGAAAGATAATAGTTTTGCTGATGTGTCCCACTACGTAGTTATTTATAGAGCATATTACCATATATCAGAGACCTGTCTTCTCACATTTCCCAGAAAAGGAGATTGATACCCTTATGAGAACAACAAAGGTTAATGAGTAGGTCCACTGACAATTGGGACATGGGGCTGTGATGCCACATTGTAGTGGGCATGACAATATATGATACAGTTTAAGAGAATGAAATAGCTACTTCTATCCAATGGTTTTGTTTGACCCAATTTCATTATTAATAGATGATCTACTTTCCTTCTTTTAAAAACTAAATCTTATTGGTAACTTTTATATTTATATTTCTTAAATTTCTCCTTATATTCCTCTTCTTATCCCAATAAGCTGTCAAAAATGACACAAAAATTTTATTTTTAAAAATTAAAAAAGAAACAAAAATCAGTAAAAGCAATGAATACCAAAAAAATCTGATAATATATCCCACATTTCACTCTTATTTTCCTCACTCTTCTGTTTGTGAAGGAGAATGTGTGTATTAGGGATGGGTTGGGTATATATTTTCTGATATTTCTTCCCTGAAGGCAAGATTGTTCCTCATAATTTTGAAACATCCACTTTCAGTTTTGTGGTTCTTTTCTTCTGCTATTTATGTTGTTGTGGTCATTGTGCATATTCTTTTATTGTCTCTGCTTCACTTCGTATTAAGTCATGAATATCTTTCTAAGGTTTCTATATTCAACAAATTCATTATTTCTATAGCATAATGGTTTTCTATTAGTTAGCAGTTTTAATGTTTGCAAAGCATTTACCTAAATCTGGGTATTATTGTTATTATTATTTTCCTAAGGAAACTGAGACCAAAATAGGTTAAGTGACCGAAGTATTATAGCTAGTGAGTATATGGAATTTAAACTCAGGGCTTCCTGACTTCAAATTCAATGTGCAGTGGTGCCATCTAGCATGCAGAATACATTCATATAACAAAAAGTGTATATCACTGACACAATCAATGGAGACCTATTTTATTTCCTTCTTCTGTAAAAAGATGGTATGTTTCTTTTATTTTCCTTTTTGTTCTTTTCTTATCAACAATGGACATTAATGATTTCTGCATTTTCAATTGAAATTCTGGTAATTAAAATCATCTTTACCTTTATAAATGATAGAGAATGTTTTTGGCTTATACTCAACATTTTCCAGCTGTGTTTTTTTTTTCTGAATGTAACTATGTTTTGCTAACACTTTCATACAGCCCTTGCAAACACTTTTATTTCAGAAGAACCAATCTTCAAGGACTATAGGATCCATAGTAGTCAAAGAATGACTTGGGATATTTTCACTCTTTTTTTTTTTTTTTTTTTTTTTGTATGACTCAGGAAGACTTCTTGTTGATTCAGGAAGTCTTCTTTCTTCTTTGAATTAAAAAAAATGCAACTGATTTTTTTTTTCACTCCAATTTATGTATTATTCATACTTGGATCTTCTAAAAAGATTCTAACTGAGAACCTAGTACAGCTTTTCTGACATCATCATCTTCATTTTTGTTAACTGCTGAGAACTTCATTTCTCTTAATTGAGCCTTTAAGTCAGAATTCATGTGTAATCACTAGAAAATCTGCAAAATGCTACACTTGAATTCCCATCAGATTTCTTTATATTAGACTTCACAATCTTGTGTGGAATATGCGATCCCTTTGCTGAACACAGCATAAGAAGAGGGAGAATTCTCACAATAGAGTCACAAATTGTAGCTATTGTAGGAAAATGCATACTGTCTAATGCTTAGGAGGAAGGTAAAACTGCACCCAGGTAACTATGGCGATTGTACATTTACCTGGAAGAAAGGGAATCCCTTACCCAACTTGGTAGCAATCCTGAATCACTAAAACTTATCTGAAGAAGGAGTATCAGTTCAGAATAGGCTACTAAAAAGCAGTGGCTAAACTGGGTACTTCAAGGAATACTAAGTGGTTGACAATATAGAAAAAAAGCCTGAGTATCCTTTGATAAAACTGTGAAAGTTTAGAAGAAAGGAGAAAAATATATAAAATGAATTCAGTTTGGGACATTTTGAGCTTGAGATGTTTCAGACTAAAATGATCTATAAGCAATTGGTGCTGTGGGACAAAAGCTACTTCTGGGGATGGATATATACATCTGGGAGTCATATAAAAAGAAGTGATAGTTAATCCCACAGGAGCTGATGAAGTTACCAAAATAGAAAGAGTAGAGAGAGAAGACAGGAGAGCCTAAAGTATGCTCATAGTCAGGAGACATGACCTGTATAATGACCCAGAAAAGAAGATTAAGGGGGAACAGTCAGAAAAAACTATAGATATTAATCTGGAAAGTACCTCAGAGACTGTATATTCAAATCCCTTCATTTTACAGACAAGAGAAACTCAGTACCGAGATTATTGTGACATCTTAAAAGTTACACAGAGAGTTAGATTCAGAACCTATGTTTTCTGTTTGTAAAGTCATTTTTCTTATCCCATAATAACACAAGTTTCCTGGGCTAATATAGAAAAAGCACAATGTAACTTCTAAACAATGTAATATCAGAAAGAAAAATGAAATGTCACACATGAACTGCCAAAAGGGGAAAACAAAAACAATTTACATAGGTGTATTTACAAGTGAATTATAACAAAGTACAAATTATCTCTTTGCTATATAAACTTTTTCAGAAAATGAAAAAAATGAGATAATACTTCTATAAAACAAATATGGTACTGATAAGAAAATTAAGGAAAGATAAAATAAAGCTATAAAATATTATAGATGAATATTAAATCAAATTGCCTTAGATAAGAAGTTAGAAAACTGCTCCTAGAGCCCCACTTTAAGAAAGGCCCAGAAGCCCAGCCAACTCTGCATTTCTTACCAGCTGTACTGCTTGGTTTTGATTACCATAATCACATCTTTATGACCAGTGCACTCTGATCTTCTCCTGTTTCTCAACTTCTGTGCTGTTTTCCCTCATTTTACTACAAGTTGATTGAGGGTAGGAAATGATTTTCTTATTTGTATCCACAGCTCTAAGCACACTGCTAAGAGATGGGGATGTCTAGTAGATATTGTATTGTATTGAACTGTAGAATCCAAAGAATCCAAAATTGACTTATTTTGGATTTATTTCAGAAATATGAGGAAATATATTAAAATACACCATTCAACATTATTAATATTGTAACATCATATTAAAAATAAAAATAATGAATATATATGCATATGATTCATTTCATTCCACTGTAACTTCATTATTGGATGAACCACTAACTTTGGGAGTTCATCCATTCAGATAAGTGATTGTCAGTAACTTATAATTTTCTTTTTTTTTTTTTTTATTATATATATATTTTATAATATTATCCCTTGTATTCATTTTTCCAAATTGCCCCCCTCCCTCTATTCCCTCCCCCCGACGACAGGCAATACCATACATTTTACATGTGTTACAATATAGTCTAAGTACAATACATGTGTGTGAATATCATTTTCTTGTTGCACAATAAACATTAGAATCCGAAGGTACATGCAACCTGGGCAGACAGATATTAGTGCTAACAATTTACATTCGCTTCCCAGTGTTCCTTCTCTGGGTATAGTTATTTCTGTCCATCATTGATCAACTGGAAGTGAGTTGGATCTTCTTTATGTTGAAGATTTCCACTTCCATCAGAATACATCCTCATACAGTATTGTTGTTGAAGTATACAGTGATCTTCTGGTTCTGCTCATTTCACTCAGCATCAGTTGATTTAAGTCTCTCCAACCCTCTCTGTATTCCTCCTGCTGGTCATTTCTTACAGAGCAATAATATTCCATAACCTTCATATACCACAATTTACCCAACCATTCTCCAACCGATGGACATCCATTCATCTTCCAGTTTCTAGCTACAACAAAAAGAGCTGCCACAAACATTTTGGCACATATATGTCTCTTTCCGCTCTTTAGTATTTCTTTGGGATATAATCCCAGTAGTAGCGCTGCTGGGTCAAAGGGTATGCACAGTTTGATAACTTTTTGGGCATAATTCCAGATTGCTCTCCAGAATGGCTGGATTCTTTCACAACTCCACCAGCAATGTATTAGTGTTCCAATTTCCCCACATCCCCTCCAACATTTATCATTATTTGTTCCTGTCATCTTAGCCAATCTGACAGGTGTGTAGTGGTATCTCAGAGTGGTCTTAATTTGCATTTCTCTGATCAGTAGTGATTTGGAACACTCTTTCATGTGAGTGGATATAGTTTCAATTTCTTCCTCTGAGAATTGTCTGTTCATATCCTTTGACCATTTATCAATTGGAGAATGGTTCGGTTTCTTATAAATTATGGTCAGTTCTCTATATATTTTGGAAATGAGACCTTTGTCAGAACCTTTGTTTTTAAAAATATTTTCCCAATTTGTTACTTCCCTTCTAATCTTGTTTGCATTAGTATTATTTGTACAGAAACTTTTTAGTTTGATGTAATCAAAATCTTCTATTTTGTGATCAATAATGATCTCTAGTTCTCCTCTGGTCATAAATTCCTTCCTCCTCCACAAGTCTGAGAGGTAGATTATCCTCTGTTCCTCTAATCTATTTATTATCTCCCTCTTTATGCCTAAATCATGGACCCATTTTGATCTTATCTTGGTATATGGTGTTAAGTGTGGATCCATATCTAATTTCTGCCATACTAATTTCCAGTTTTCCCAACAGTTTTTTCCGAATAATGAATTTTTATCCCTAATGTTGGAATCTTTGGGTTTGTCAAAGATTAGATTGCTATAGATGTACCCTTTTTTGTCCTTTGTATCTAATCTGTTCCACTGATCTACCGGTCTATTTCTTAGCCAATACCAAATGGTTTTGGTGACTGCTGCTATATAATATAGCTTTAGATCAGGTACACTTAGACCACCTTCCTCTGAGTTTTTTTTCATTAGTTCCCTTGCAATTCTTGACCTTTTATTCTTCCATATGAATTTTGTTGTTATTTTTTCTAGGTCATTAAAATAGTTTCTTGGGAGTCGGATTGGTATAGCACTAAATAAATAGATTAGTTTGGGGAGTATTGTCATCTTTATTATATTCGCTCGGCCTATCCAAGAGCACTGAATGTCTTTCCAATTATTTAAATCTGATTTTATTTTTGTGGCAAGTGTTTTGTAATTTTTCTCATATAATTCCTGACTTTTCTTTGGTAGATGGATTCCCAAATATTTTATACTCTCAACATTTGTTTGGAATGGAATTTCTCTTTGTATCTCTTGCTGTTGCATTTTGTTAGTGATATATAAAAATGCCGAGGATTTATGTGGATTTATTTTGTATCCTGCCACTTTGCTGAAATTTTGAATTATTTCTAGTAGCTTTTTAGCAGAGTCTTTGGGGTTCTCTAAGTATACCATCATGTCATCTGCAAAAAGTGATAGTTTAATTTCCTCATTTCCTACTCTAATTCCTTGAATCTCTTTCTCGGCTCTTATTGCCGAGGCTAGCGTTTCTAGTACTATATTGAATAGTAATGGTGATAGTGGGCAACCTTGTTTCACTCCTGATCTTACTGGGAAAGGTTGCAGTTTATTTCTATTGCATATTATGCTTACTGACGGTCTTAAATATATACTCCTGATTATTCTAAGGAATAATCCATTTATTCCTATACTCTCAAGAGTTTTTAGTAGGAATGGATGTTGGATTTTGTCAAATGCTTTTTCTGCATCTATTGAGATGATCATATGGTTCTTATTAATTTGATTATTAATATGGTCAATTATATTAATAGTTTTCCTAATATTAAACCAGCCCTGCATTCCTGGAATAAATCCTACTTGATCATAGTGTATTATCTTGGAGATGATTTTCTGAAGTCTTTTTGCTAATATCTTATTTAAGATTTTAGCATCAATATTCATTAAGGAGATTGGTCTATAATTTTCTTTCTCAGTTTTCGATCTACCAGGTTTAGGTATCAGTACCATGTCTGTGTCATAAAAGGAATTTGGTAGGACTCCTTCATCCCCTATTTTTTCAAATAATTTATATAACATTGGGGCTGATTGTTCTTTAAATGTTTGGTAGAATTCACATGTGAATCCATCTGGCCCTGGGGATTTTTTCCTGGGGAGTTGATTAATAGCTTGTTCTATTTCTTTTTCTGAAATGGGACTATTTAAGCAATTTATCTCCTCCTCTGTTAATCTAGGGAGCCTATATTTTTGGAGGAAGTCATCCATTTCACTTAAGTTATCAAATTTATTGGCATAAAGTTGGGCAAAGTAACTCCTTATTATTTCTCTAATTTCCTCTTCATTGGTGGAAAGATCCCCCTTTTCATTTTTAAGACTATCAATTTGATTTTCCTCTTTCTTTTTTTTGATCAAATTTACCAAAGGTTTATCTATTTTATTGGCTTTTTCATAAAACCAACTCTTGGTTTTATTTATTAATTCAATAGTTTTTTTACTTTCAATTTTATTGATTTCTCCTTTTAATTTTTGTATTACGAGTTTAATTTTTGGTTGGGGGTTTATAATTTGGTCTTTTTCTAGCCTTTTAAGTTGTAAGCCCAATTCTTTAATCTTCTCTTTCTCAATTTTCTTCAAATAAGCCTCTAAAGATATAAAATTTCCCCTTATTACTGCTTTAGCTGCATCCCAAAGATTTTGATATGATGTCTCATCATTATCATTATCTTGGGTGAAATTATTAATTGTTTCTATAATTTGCTCTTTCACCCAGTCATCCTTTAAGATGAGATTATTCAGTTTCCAATTACTTTTTGGTCTATTTACCCCTAACTTTTTACTGAATGTAGCTTTTATTGCATTGTGATCTGAGAAGAAGGCATTTATTATTTCTGCCTTCCTACATTTAATTTTGAGATCTTTATGTCCTAGTATATGGTCAATTTTTGTATAGGATCCATGAACTGCTGAGAAGAAAGTATATTCCTTCCTATTGCCATTCAGTTTTCTCCAAAGGTCTATCATACCTAGTTTTTCTAATGTTCTATTTACTTTTTTAATATCTTTCTTGTTTGTTTTGTGGTTTGATTTGTCTAAATCTGAGAGTGCAAGGTTGAGATCTCCCACTATTATAGTTTTACTGTCTATTTCTTCTTGCAGTTCTCCTAACTTTTCCTTTAGAAAGTTAGATGCTATACCACTTGGTGCATATATGTTTAGTATTGATATGGCTTCATTATTTATGCTACCTTTCAGCAGGATATAGTTTCCTTCCTTATCTTTTTTAACAAGATCTACTTCTGCTTTTGCTTGATCTGAGATAAGGATAGCTACCCCTGCTTTTTTGGCTTTACCTGAAGCATAATAGGCTCTGTTCCAACCTTTTACCTTTACTCTGTATGTATCTCCCTGCTTTAAGTGTGTTTCCTGTAGGCAACATATTGTAGGGTTCTGCTTTTTGATCCAATCTACTATCCGTCTCCGTTTGATGGGATCGTTCATCCCATTTACATTTACAGTTAAAATTACTAATTCTGTATTTCCTGCCATCGTATTATCCCCAGCTTATGCTTTTTTCCCTTGACTCCCCTGATCCCCCTCCCCGATATTTAATTTACAGACCCCCCTTGTGCCGCACAACCCTCCCTCTTTTTTTTTTGGATCCCTCCCCCCTCCCTCCAAGTCCCTTCACTTATTCTCCTTTTCCTTTTCCCTTTTCCTCTCCCCCCTTTTAATGAGGTGAGAGAAAATTCTCTGAAAAACAAATATGTTAATTATTTACTCTTTGAGCCTCTTCTGATGAGAGTAAGATTCACACAATGATTCTCCCCCTCACTAAGTTCCCTCAGATATGGTGTATTTTCTATGTCTCTTCCTGGGATGTAGTTTCCCTCTTTTTATCACTCCTTCCCCTTTTTCTGAACCGACCTCCTTCCCTTTACTACACCCCCCTTTTTTTCTTTTATATCATTAAAATCAAATTATCCTTGAGTATTTTTTATATACCCACAACAGAGTTACAGTTCTCAAGGGTTCTGTGTACCTTTTTCTGTTTCTCTTCAGTCTTGTGGATGTAGATCAAATTTTTTGTTTAAGTCTGGTTTTTTTCTTAGAAACATATAGAATTCCTCTGTTTCATTGAATGACCATCTTCTTCCATGGAAAAAGATGCTAAACTTAGCTGGGTAGTTCATTCTTGGTTGCAGTCCTTGATCTTTTGCCTTTCGGAATATCAGGTTCCAGGCCCTTCTATCTTTTAATGTGGAGGCAGCCAGATCTTGGGTGACCCTTATTGTGGCACCTTGGTATTTAAATTGTTTTTTTCTAGCTGCTTGCAGGATTTTCTCCTTTGTGTGGTAATTCTGCAGCTTAGCCACAATATTCCGTGGTGTTCTTTTTTTAGGGTCTATTTCAGAAGGAGTTCGATGAATTCTTTCCACATCTACTTTCCCTTCTGTTTCTATTATCTCTGGACAGTTCTCTTTGATAATTTCCTGTAAAATAGAATCTAGGCTCTTTTTTTTGGTCATAGTTTTCTGGAAGTCCAATAATCCGCAGATTATCTCTCCTAGATCTATTTTCCAGGTCTATAGATTTTCCCAGTAAGTATTTGACGTTGTTCTCCAGCTTCTCATTTTTTTTGTTTTGTTTGACTGATTCTTGGGTTCTCTGTGAATCATTCATTTCTATTTGTTCCATCCTGACTTTTAAGGAGTTATTTTCTTCTTTCACAGTTTTTAGTTCTTTTTGTAAATGCCCAATTTCGTTTTTAAATGAATTATTTTGCTCTATTGAATTTTTTTCCATTTCCCTAATTTTTTTTTTTTGAGAATTATTTTCTTTTTCCAATTCAGAAATTCTATTTTCTTGAGACTTTTTTATCTTTTCCAATTCAGAAATCCTACTTTCCTGTGTTTTTTTAACCTTTTCTAATTCACTAATTTTGTTTCCCTGCATCTCCTGTGAATTCTTTATTTTTTCCAACTCCAATTTCAGGACATTGTTATTCTCTATCATAACTTCTCTTTCCTTTCCCCATTTTTCTTCGATCTCCCTCAATTTTTTAAGAGCTTCTTCTAGGAGAGAGTTATGTGATGGGGGGCAGGAATCGTTCCCCTTTAGGTTGTTATCTTCTGAATCTTTGCTGTTAACTTCCTCGGGGTTGGATACCCGCTCTTTCTCTGTATAGAAGGAATCTATAGTTTTTCTAGCTTTTTTGCTCATACTTAAAAAAAATCTTTTGGGGTCTGTCCCTGGGGTAGGAAATTATTTACTTCTTTACCAGCTTCCTCCCAGACCGGATGGATGCAGCGGCCCCTGCGCCCGAGCTAAGAGAGAGCTCTGGGAGAGAGTTCCCCACCCCCTCCCTGGAAGTGCCTCAGAGGTGATTAGCACTACTGTGCTTCGAGGGCGTAGAATAGTGAAGACAGCAGGAAGCCCAGTCTATGTGTCCGGGTGGGGAGTGGATGTCTGCAGCAGGTGACGTGAGAAGCCCCTGCGCTCAAACTGGAAGTGTCTTCCAGAAACCGCGGTCCCTAGTTCAAAGGTTCCGCTTCTCTGGGACTTCCTGGAGCTGAGTTCCACTCCCTCCAGCTAAGCTAGGCAGTGTGTGTTGCCTTGGGCCGTATCCACCCACTTGTCAGTCTCTTAACTATTCTCAGGAGGGAGCTGAGGCCACACCCCCTGGTGCTGATTCTCTGCTGAGTCACCCCCAGGGTGGGTGGGGGGGGAATCTAATCTGAGTTTTAAAATATTTTGGCTTTCTCTTCTGAACTGCTAAATAATTAGCAGAGAAGAGCTAACAGCCTGTGCCAGATTCCTTTACCTCAGTGGCTTCTCTGATCCCAGAGCCCCTCCCAGTGCAATGGGCGCAGTGTGCCCCTACCCCACCGTCTGTGCTGGTCTCTCTTATTCCTCCCCTGAGAACTGACCTTTCCTGTTGAAACTCCAGATTCTCTTCAGCTGGTAAGTCGTGCTTCCAGTCCTTGTGGTATCTATCAGTCCTGAGCTAATTCTGAGACTTAATTTATCTAATTGGTTGTGAGGGAGTGAGGACGTTCACTGAGTCGTGTGTTTCTTCTCCGCCATCTTGGCTCCGCCCTCAGTAACTTATAATTTTCAAGATTTTTCCAGGGCACTGAGAGGTTAAGTGATTTTCTTGTGATAATATACTAGCACGTACATGAAGTTTTTAAGAAAAGTGAAACACTTTATAATTATTATTTAATTTTTATCCTCATTAAAACCATAGGAAGTAGGTATTAGTGTTAACTTTTTATAGTTGAGGAAACTGAGGCAGAGACAAATGAGTTGCCCAGTGACAGATAGCAAACATCTAAGGCCACATTTGAACTTTTTTTCCTGACTCTAGTCCCAAGCCTCTGTACATTGCACTAATTAGTAGCTTCCCTCTTAAATGATGCTATGAAGGAAAAAAACTGCAAACTTGGAAATAGAGTGGGTGCATTTGGTGAGTGAAAGTGAGGAGTCCAGGAAGACACTGAAATTGTGAGTCAGGACAAGTGAGAAGATGGTTGGTGCCTTCAACACTAATATCTGGGCTTTAAACTAATATTTAAATAGTGTTTAATATATTCCAGGCAGTGTGCTAAGCCATTTATAATTATAATGTCATTTAATCCTTATAACAACCCTGGAAGGTAGGAGCTATTTTTTTTAATCTCCACTCTACAAATGAGGAAACTGAAACAAATAAAACTCATGCAGCTAGTAAGAGTTTCAATTCTGTTTTGAATTTTGATTTTAGATCTGCTACTCTACTGGGAAGATGTGAAAGATGATTCTTTGTGGTTTGTGTATACCTCAAGTGTGAGATGCCTCCACAATACCCATTTGGAGGTGTTGAAAAGACAGTTGGCAATGCTAGCCTATTTCTAGGATGTTGTATCTACAATGTCCAATAAACTCTTGAAAATGTGGCACTCAAGTTCAAGAGAGAGACCAGGACTATATATAAATAGGTAGATATAGATATAAATTGGAGAATAATTTGTATAGTGATGATAATTCAATCCATGGGATCTGTTAAGATCATCAAATATGAAAGTATAGAGTAAAAAGGAAAAGACTGCAGATCATATCCTTGGCTTCGTAGACATGATAAGAGTAAAGAACCAGAAAAGGATATTGAAAAGGAACCCCTGTAAAGCTAGAACCAGAAGAGAGCAATGACAAGCAGACCTAAAGAAGAGAGAGAACCCAAGATCCATAGTTTTCATGCTGCATAGAGGTTAAAAAAAGATGAAGACTAAGAAAAGATATTTAAATTTGTCAAAAGATAATTGGTAACTTTAGAGAGGGCAATTCCAGATAAATATTGAGGTCAGAAGCTTGATTGGCCAGGATTAGGAAGGAGAGAAGGGATAATTACAGTCACTGAGTAAATCTTTTCTCACTCAGACATATTCTTCAACATACTGAAAAAGTTTGATAATTTCACTTTTCTACTTAAACTCCAGTGTTTCTCTATTACTTCCAGAATCAATTCAAAAAACCTAATATTTGCATTTAAAGGCTTTCACAGACCAACCTCTTCTTACCTTCCTTCTACCTTATCACCTTTGATATACCTTATAATCCAGCTATATTGGCCTAATTGCTATTCCTCAAGGACAAAACTTTATTTCCTGACTCTATGCCTTTTCACTCACTGCTCTCCCTCTCCCTTTCCTTTTCCAGGAATGCAGTCTATTTGTACCTCCACCTGCTGCTCCCTGGCTTCTTTGAAGATTCAAGTGGAATAATGATTTGCTTTCCCATTCTCCAATACAAGTGTTCCTAATTAAAAGACTATTCACAAGCTTATTCTTTCATTCCTCTACCTGGGTAATATAATAAATGTTTCTTATAGTTAATTTTTTCATCTATAAAATGGGTATAATAAAATGACTTACTTCATAGAGTGTCTTTAAGGATAAAATGTAATGACATATGTAAAGCATTTTACATATCTTAAAACCCTCTATAAATGTATTATAAGTGCTATCATTTAATATTATGTAAATTTAAAATTTAAATATTATAATATTCATAACAATACATGGGAGCAGTGATCATGAAAATTAAAATAAGATTATACCAGCTAGACAAAATTAACTAGTTTTGCTCACACAAAATCAATAGTTTGAATCAGAAGAAATGTATGGATTTGAAAATAATTTTGCTCTAATAATCTCTGATAAAAATCTTACTTTAAAAATCTATAAAAAACTGATACTATATACTATGATTAAATTATTCCTCACTAGATGAGAAGTCAAAGGATATGAATAGTTTTCAATACTAGAAATACAAATTATTATTAACCTCATGAAATATATTCAAAATCAGGGAATGAAGATTGAGACCATTTTGCTATTTCACTTACACAGTGCAAGTTAGAAACAATAACATAGGCCGGAACACTTTTTTTAGAGGGACTGTAAAAAGAGAGACAATTGGTAAATATTATGAATGTTCTGGGGGTGTGTTAAATATAAACTTTGTAGTTATCCAAGAAAAGTTACTAAATATTTCATATCATTTGATCTAGATGCTCACTAGCTGGACTTTATCTGTAAAAGGTTATTGACAGTAAGAAAATACCCAAAGTAATATCCGTGTTCATGGAAGCATTATTTGTGATCATGAAAAACTGGAAACAAAAGTTATTTCCAACAATTGGGGAATGGCAGAACAATTTATGGCACATAAAATGATGTAACAATACTGCACCACAAAGCATGACAAATATGAAGAATGCAAGAAACATGGGAATTCTTTTGTGAAATAATGCAGACTGAAGAAAACCAAGCCAAAAAACAATATATACAATGACTACACCAATATAAATCAAGTTAAAATGGAGAAGCAATAAATCTTTGGTGAAATGCAATGGCCAAAGTTAATATTTTACTACTAAAATTAGTGAATACATTTCTTCTGTGCTTAAGCTTGGCACAGTGCTTGGTACATAGAAATTAATAAATGCTTTTTGGCTAATTATTAAAAACAAACAAGTCAACTATATTCTAGAGATTGTATTTGTAAGGATATTTTAGTATCTATGCTTCCTTTCCCAAATTATCAAGAGACTTTTAAAAAATGAAAAAAATCTCTTAATTTATTACATAAACATACATTGGCCTATGTGAGTTCACTTTAAATGAGATACACTTTCATATACATATATGTATAGATCAACTAGCTAATGCCCATAATTAAATAGCTAACTGTTTATTTAGCAGATATTTGAAGTCTTTATTATTTGTTGATAGCAAATAGAGATTGTCCTTTATTATACCTGGCAAAGTGATGAATTGCATTTGTTTATTTTTGTTTCAAAGGGATATTTGTTGATTTATTTTCTTTTTTTGGGGGGGGGGAAAGAGGGTGTTGTTAAAATATTTTCAATGGGCTAAAACCCCTAGATGAAAAGACTTAATTAAATAATTAAGTAAAGTACAGAAGTATAAATTCAAGCATAAGCATTAGTTGTCACTTTACACCATATATTATATAATAAAATATAAACATAATTATATGATAATAATCCCATCCTTGCTGGGGGTACAGTGTGCAAATTTTGTGTTTAGTTCCCACTTGTTTTATTATTTATGTAACATTAAGGAAGGCACTACAACCTTTTGAAATTCAGTTTCCTAATCTATAAAATGAGTTGGTTGGACAAAATAACTTTTCATTTCCATGATATGATGTTTAAAGTATTCTCTCAACATAAGGAGTGAATAGGTAGTCATGTTTCCTAAAACTATTTTGTCAGTTTAACAGATTGGGTCTGCAGTGAAGTAGTAATAAGGCAAACAGGACTAATCATAGCTCAATCACACTCACATTTTGGTGGACTGGAATACTATCATTTTGGTTGTAACTTTTTCTTCAATCGCTATTTTATCCCTTCCTCCTCTAGAATAACACCTTTACTTTAAAATCAGGTCCATTTTTAAAATTGTGGTTCTCTGCCCAAGTGTCAGCTTGCCATTTACTTAAATATAACTATTAAAACCCTTTCCTAAAGAAGACCTAGTAAAAATATTCACTCTATCATAGGGAGATAGGGAAATAAATCAATATTGCTCTTCTCTGGCTCTGAGCCCCCAAAGATTTCACTCTGGAAAATTTAGCAGTTTTAAATATGTTTTTCTCTCTCCCAGGGGTTCCTAAATCTCCATATTGCATTGAAATTATAATATTCACCACTGTCAACACTAATATTCACCATGGTAACATATAGAATAGATTTGAATTTTAATTTCAGATACTTATGGCAACATATAGAATGAAAAGATTTGTGACAACTTGGCTATAGTAAAAAAAAAAAAAAAGAACAGGTTGTTTGAATGGAAATAAAGGAAATCTATGGGAGATGAAGCTGGAGATAACTAATTTTTTTTCTTAGAATTTGTTCTAAAAGACAGGAAAATTAGTCAGAATCTGCTATGTTTCCAAGATTTCACATGAGCCAATGTTAATTGCAGAAAGAGGATCAAAGGCAGGTTTGGGGTTTTTTGATTAAGCCTAAGATTTTCTAGTCTGTGATTTCATTAATGTTAGGAACATTATCATCCCTAAATATTTTATAACTGTAAATTTTTAATTTCTACATTCCAAATAATTCCTCAACTTGAATTTGGACAAAATTTCACAAGTTGAGTTTGTCTTATGAAGGAAACCTTTATCTAATAAATCTAAATGTTCTCATTATAGCTAGGTGCCACACATGGCATATAGCATAAATAGAGTACAGGACACAGAGTTAGGAAGATTTAAGAATAAATCCTGGCTTAGACACTCAACAGTGTGTTTGACCCTGGCTTACTTAAGTTCTCTGTGCCTGGGTTTCCTCATCATTAAAATGAGGATAATTATAACACCTGTCTAAAGAATTTTTTTTTCTATGAGTTAACGTATAAAAAGCATTTTGTAAATCTCAAAATGCTGTATATATTCTAGCTATTATTATAATTGTTATTACTATAACTATATTCAGAAAAGTCCAGCTGGATCCTTGAAAAAATAAAATTTTACAAGAGAATCTACCACCTTCCAATTGATAAGTCTTTCTAAGTCATTTATTTTTTATGCTTTCATTCAATTACACACTGGCAGTTAAATGTTTACTATAATGAGATACTTTAAATAAACACAATGTCCTAAACCAGATTTCCTTGTCATGTTAATTCCATTGTATATTACTATGAAAATCTCAACAATATGCAGTGCCAAATAATTAATTATATATTCCCTTTCCTTAAAGGATTTCTCAGGTTTTAGTGAAAAATGATGATGATGATCATGATGATTTTGAAGAGAGGCTTAAAAATAAAAGTAAATAGAATTGAATTTTAGAAAGGTAGTTAAATTGTAGCTTAGTCTACCTCCTGCCTAGGTACAATTCTGAGATTCTTCACTGTCCAATGTTTATAATAACTCAAGAAATGTGGTTCATAGAATTTAAAGCTGCACAGAATAGTGGAGATCATAAAAGCCATTTTAGATAGGTGTGAAATATAACACATAGAGAAATTATAATGCTTCTTCATTATCACATAGTAGTAAGTAGCAGTAACTGAGATTAAACTCAGATTTCTTGACTCTAAATCCTGTTTTTTCTTGTTTTGTTTTGTTTTGTTTTTCTATAATAATAGGCAAACCAGTAAAATGAAAAGCACATTGCAATTGGACTCAAAAAGATCCCACTTTAATATTTATTTCCTAAATGATCATGGGAAAGCCATTTAACATTTCTGAGCCTCAGTTTCCTCATCTTTAGAAAATAAATGCTAATATCTTAACAACTTGCTATAAATTGTTTTGTAAATGCAAAAATGCTATATAAAGACTGGCTAGTAACATTATTAACCACGAGTTTAGTGCATATATCTATGTGCATGTTTACTATGCAATTTTTGGGATCAATTCTTTTCATCCCTTTCTTTTTAGCTGTAAAATTAGGCTAATGATAATTTAGTTGACTTCACAGAGATATATTATAGAGGAACAGAATGCCATGCACATGGAAGTTTAACCAGAGCACATATTAGTTCAGTCATATAAAGTTACAAATTTGTCTTTATAGAGAAAAATAAAAGCAACAATTTTTTTTCACTTGACATTTTCCCAAGATTCTAGTTCCCTGTGGTCACATTTCAAAATGCAAGTGGAAGGAAGATACAGTGTTTGATGTTAGCATAAAAACATAATTTTGGGGAGAATAAAGTCTGTTTTCCCTAAGAAGAAAACAGGGTAATTTTAGCTCATACTGTATTGTCCCTAGAAATATCACATGATTTTTGTAAGGACATTAGAATACAAGAATTATCATGAGACAAGAAACAATTATCCATCTAAATCAATACCCTGTCCGACAGTGGCCAGTGGAAGGCATTAGAGAAAAGCATTAAGGTCCCTAGAGTACACCTCATTTCCCATTAGCAAGGTAATGGTAGGCCTGAAGTGATACAGTAGGGTCATTGTGTACATGAAGGTACCTATGTACCTACCTCTGAATGATCTGAAAGACTAGAGTTACGGACAAATGACCTTTTTGATTTCCCCTCCACTATTTTTGCTAGCGCCAATATTTTTCTTACTTGTATAAATGTCTGGAAATACAAGGATGCTGTGAGTCCTTCAGAAATCTAATAGACTTTTCCCTTCCTCTGTTCCCTTTATGTCCCTGCTTCCTAGGAACCTTTGGTTTCTTTTGAACTTTGAATGTTTTGCCAAAGAATTTTTATATTCTCTTATCCAAATTGCTTTAGGAAATAGCAAAGGAGATGAAGATGGCTAAAACAGGAACAAAGTGGTCACTGTGCCAAATGGAAGTTTTTGTGGACTCAAGAATTCTGTATTAGACTAGATTTTCAAGGATCTTACATAGATCCAGTGTTTTTCAAATATTACTGACTTTTAAATGAAAAGTTCATTATTTCAGTGCAATTGACTCAAAGGGCATAAGTAACCAATCAGCTCACAACACTTTTATGATGTAGTCCCTATTAGTTATGAAAAACTGGTGACATCAGTGGATTTGAGTCTTTTATTTACCAGGGTGAGTGGAGCAGAATGAACAGACAAGGATTTTCATTTTGTTTTTGACTTTTTTTTTTTTTTTTTTTTTTTTTATAAATTCAAGGGATTTTTTTTTTTCCCCCTTTTGGGCACACTTAGGTTTTATTAGTAATTTATTGTACCCGGTAGAAGACACTGGTGCCTTAGCAACAAGATCCAGTGTTGTACAAAACAAAATTCATTTAATTTGACTCAGTGTATTACAAGCATTATAATCCCTTTTCTGATTTCAACATAATCGACTAATCTCATCTGCTCAGAGGGATAAGCCTTGTCTCAGCCATGATGACAGGCTTAGTGAATGATAAAAAATTAGGGCATTCTCAATGCTTATAAACTGTAACAACAGATAAGGCATGTGGATGAAGAACCAGCTACAGGTGGTTATTTGTAGGAATGTATTAATTTAAGGGGTTAATATTAGATAGTTATAATGCCATTTGCAATTAAATCACAGTTACACCAAATCATGGGAAATTTTGAACATTGAGGGAGAGAAGACTGGCATTTCTGTATTTATTGCTCATTTCAGAAAAGAAATACCACGAATATTCTATTGTCACAGGGCAACCTTGAGTAATATACTTCTATTCTATTTAGGGAACTGATTGTGAGATTAGTTTGGGAGAAACGAACATTTTTTCCTTCCTTTTTTCTTCACTTAAAAAGAGCTGGGATTTGCATTTCTATCTGGAAATTTATCAGGTTGAAAGGTGAGTATCTTAGTTTGGTAAAGTGCCAACACAATAGAGTGATGCCTAATATATGGTGAAGAAAACACAATTCTGTGCACAGATTTTTAAATGTTCTATATTCAACCTTGTTTGGAAACACACACACACACACACACACACACACACACACACACATGTTCTTCTAGTTTATTTTAAGTATAATGAAATGAATGCTAAATAAAATGAAACTGTTCTCTTTACTACAGCTACATGAATAGTTTTACACCAGCTTTCTCAACTGCCTTTAATGTATCAGAGTATCATCATGTCATATATATTCCTGCAGCAGATGTAATACACTAACATCTGCACATCAGAGCAGGATTAAATTAGACTATTGTAACACAAAACATAAACAATTCTTTAAAAGTTCTTTATACAAAGTATCATATTTTCCATGGATAAATTGGGGCTAGCGGGAAATAAAAGGTTGAATAGAAAGCATTCAGCACAGTGTCAGGCATACTCTGGCCTGTCCCAAATCCCAGGGAAAAGACCACTGCATGATAAATTTAGAAGTTTAAGGCAGAGGACTTATAGTCCAAGCCTCTCAATTTGCAAATGAAGAAATTGGCCTTTGGGAATGTTAAATGATTTGCCCATGGTCACAAGAGCCCAGTCTTTCCATTGTAATATGCTACTTCCTTTAACTCACATTAGCTTTTCACAAAGTGATTTCTTGACATCCCCTCAGACTCCTTGGCTCTCAAGTTTAACAGTCTCAATTCTGATGTAAATAATCATCCACAGCATCCACAAATAATCTAATACATATTTAATTTCCACCATTTAGAATTCTGGCATTTTTATAAACCATAACATCCACTGCTCCCTGTGCCTTACTCTTCCTACATATATTTTTCATCCTTACTGAGACCTGAGAATCCTTCCATCTTAGTGCCTTCTAACTCATCATGGTTGCTCCAGCTTCACTTTCCTCCCTTTCATTATGGTTACCTATTTACACTATACCATCCCCTACCATTTAATGTCCCTCATATCCTTCCAATATCATACTTATCATTTATCTCCTCCTTTTTAATTCAAGTTTAGAAAAAAAAAATCATCCAATTGTGCTGACAAGTACCATCCAAATTTTTGCAATCTACGGAAGCAATGTCATGAGTCTACTTTTGTAAAATTTTCCTCTTTTCTTGTTCTCTCATTCTATATCTTCCCCTCTCTACCAGTTGAGGACCTCACCTAATACTTTATTGAGAAAATATAGATAATTCATAATGAGCTCCTTCTTTTCCACCGCTATTTATTTCAAAACTCATTATCATCATCTTGTCCTTTGCTCCAGCATCTGGTAGTGAGATTGTTCTTCTTACCAAGTCAACCATTCTACTTTGGTCTTCAATTCAATTCTATCCTTATCTCTTCCATATCACTTACCAAAGTATCAATCTTTTCCAGCCTATTAGTTCCATTCCTGCTGTCTTAAAACACACATAAGTCTTACCTACTTTTAAAAACAAAACCTTCCTTTGAGCTCACCATCCCCTCAAGGATCTTATGTTAATCTAATTTTTAATTTTAATTAATCTTGTTATCTCACTTTCATGGCTGAAAGCCTAGATTAAATCTATCTTTATGTTTTGCCTTCACTTCCTATCTCATTCCTCAACCTTTTCAAATCTTGCTTTCACTTAAATAAAATTTCTTTCTCCAAAGTTTCCAATGATTTCTTAGTTGCCAGATCTTATGACCTCTTCACAGTTTTTATGCTATTTGCCATGCTTACTTTTTAGATACATTATCCTTTCCTTATTTTTTTTTCTTTTTGGTGAGACCTTTGTTGTCCTCCCCCATTTGACCACTCTGCATTAGTCTTCTTTGCTCTGTCATCATATATGGGTATTCCACCCATTATTAAATATACTCTAGACAGGAGTCCTGGAACTAGACAGAGAAAAGTTCTTTCTCCTTGCTCTTTTCCCTTGGTGATTATATTAGCCCTCATCAGTTAAATCATCTGTTTTGAGAAGTACCAATCTATAAACTCAGCCCCAATCTCTCTTAAACCCTACCAAGTAGATATTTCTAGTAATAAATACTATAGGCATGCTAATATCCATCTATACAAAATAAAATATCCTGAACTTCTAGAATTCTGTGGAGGACACTATCATATTCTCAGTCATCCAGGTTTACAAATTTGGTAATGTCTGTGATGTCCCATTCTCTCTCACCCTTCATATCCAATCAGTTTCTACTTATGAATTCTACCTGCAAAACATCTCTAATACCTATTCTCTCTCTATTTTTAGGCTACCAGCCTATAAACTCAGGCTTTCATGATCTATCACCTGCACTACAGCATTAGACTCCATATTGCACAAGTCAAACTTCTATATAACCCATTGTGCATGAAGGCAGTTTGGTGACATGGGAACTGGAGTCAGAAAGACCCTAAATTCAAATCCAGACTTCACTTCCTAGCATTGTGACCCTAAACAAGAAACTTGGACTCTCTTTGTTATAGTTTTTTTTATTTGTAAAATGGGAATAATAATAACCCTAGCTTCCAAGATTGTTGGGAGGATCAAATAAGAATAAGCACTAAATATAGTACCTGGAATATATGACTTATTATATAAATTTTAACTGTCACAGTGGAGAAGGCACTAGCCCTGAGTCAGGAGAACCTAAATTCAAATGTGGTGTTAGGTACTCACACAGTAGTATTACCATGGGAAAGTCATTTAACCCTGTTTACCTCAGTTTCCTCACTTGTAAAATGATTTGGAGAAGGAAATTTCAATTCACTCCAGTTTCTTTCCCCAAAAAAACCCAAAAATGAATTCACAGAGAGTCAGATAGGACTCTACCATATTTCCAATCACTCAGATTTACAAGTTTGGTAATACCTGTGATGTCTCATTCTACCTCACCATTCAACTCAATTATAGCAATAACAAGCTAGTAGGCTCCAAAGTGATTTTCCAAAAAAAACACAAGTTTTTCCATGATTTTCTCATACTCAATAGACTCAAGTATATCCCTATTTCTTTTGGATCAGTTTTTCAAAGCTGACTTCAATCTATTTTTTCATACAACAGACAATTATTCTCCTTTATACATGCTAAAGTTCAGGAAAACTGTCATTTTTGCTTTCTTTACACATAAGATCCCACATTCTGCTTCCATGTCCCTACATAAATTGTTTACTACTCAGAAAACTCTTTCTCCTTACCTCTGGCTCAGAATCCCTATTTCCCCCCAAAGCTAAATTGAAGCACCACCTTCTAACACCTCTAAATCTTCCCTCTAAAACTTCCTTGTATTTAATTCATGTACATTTTATGTAGAATGAGGAATTGAACTATGATGTCATTGGTTTGAGGAAATTCTCTCTAAATATGTAAACCAGTACCTGAATAACTTAGGGTCTTAGAATGGAGTCTTAGAACAGTGAAAGGCTAAATAAATTATTGAAGGTCAGTCATAAAGCCACTATGTGTGCAAAGAAGAACTTGAATCCAAAACATTCACAGATTGCAGATAGAGAGACTCCAATCTTTATCACTATATTTCATATGTGTATATATATATATATATATATATATGTATATATATACATATATATACATATATATATATTCTACATACACATACATATATATATACATGCACATATATATCTATCTAGATCAGTTGTTTATTTTTCTGTAGTGAATGACTATGACCCCATTTGAGTTTTTTTGTTTTTCTTTTTTTTTTTTTTTTGGGAGAGAGAATGAAAGTGATTTTCTTTTTCCTTCTTTAGCTCATTTTACAGATGAAGAAACTGAGGGAAACAGTGTTAAGTGACTCACTTAGAGCTGGACCGTTAGACAGGATCTAAGGCCAGATCTGAACATAGGAAAATAAGTCTTCCAGATTTGAGATATAGTAGTTTATCTACTCATTCACCTAACTGCCCGCAAATACAAACACACACACACACACACACACACACACACACACACACACACACACACACACACACACACAAGCATTTGTCTCTATGGTATATAAGCTTCTTGAACACAGTAATGATTTCATTTTTTATTTTGTTTCTCCATAACCTAACTCAATGTCTGTCACAGAGTAAGCAATGCTTCTTAATTGACTGATCAACTATTTCTTTTCCCTTTGTCCCTACCTTGGCCACCTCTACCATTTTGCAATCAGTTGCAAATTTTTGTCTATTCTACCTACTTTCATTTTTTACAATGCTCCTCTTCTTTCCACTCACCTACTTATTGCTCTACTTTAGGATCTAGTAACTGCAATAGACTTGTAATGGTCTCACCATCTTTGGTGCCTCTCCTCTTAAACCCATTCTCTACATGACTCCCAATCTAAAGTTCATAAAGTATAGGTCTTACCATCCTCCCTCATTTCCCCCCAAAGAAGCTTCAGTGTCTCTCATTTGTTTCTAGAATTAAAAACAAACAAACAAACAAAATCTTGTCTTTGGCATTCATAGAATTCACATAGCACAGGTTCCAATCTACCTTTCCTAGCCTATTGAACATTTCTCTTTGATTTACTTTGTGTTGCAGTCAGACTGACATATTTGCTGTTTCATGTATACAGCAGCATATTTCCTGTCTCCATGTCTTTGTCTTGATTGTTCTCTGTGTCTGAAAAATACTTTCCTTCTCCCTGCCTTATGCAATTCTTAATTTTCTTCTCAGCTTAGCTCAAGTTCATTTATATAAGTCCTATTATCATCTTCTTAACTGTTTAGAAATTACTTTGTGTATATTTTACTTATACTTCTCCCAACTTAACTTCCCTTCAAGACTCCTTAAGAATGTAAATTCCTTCAGAGAGCATTATTTGTCTTTTGTCCTTAAGTATTCAGCATGTAGTACAGTACCTGGCCAGAAGTAAGCACTTTATAAATGTCTGTTCAATGAATAAATGAATGAATATTTTATCAAAGCAGTACATACTGAGAAACTATAATTAATTTAATTGTGGAGAAATAAACTTAAAAAAGAATTCTCTAACTTTCTTTTCCCAAACTTCAGACTATTTTTGTTTTGATTTTTTTCTCAGGACTCTTATATTTCAAATTCGATTCTCTACAGTGCAGGTTCTGAATATATCATCACTAATCCATATCTCAGTTTTATTCATAAGATGTTTTTTTTCTATCTAGGTGGTCTATCTAGGTTAATTCACTCAACCAATGGCTTCCACTTATGGCTCTGTCACTTACTAGCTCTATGACCCTCAGCAAGTCACCTAACCTTAGCTTTCTTCAACTTACTCATCTCTAAAATTAGAACAATCTAGGGTTTTATGAGGATCAAATGATACAATAAAGCACTTAACACAGTGCTTGGTACATATAAGAGCTGTATGAATGATAACTATGATTATTATTGTCCTTTTCAAAAAGAGGTACTAAATGACAATGTCCCAAATTTTCCTAGTCATTACTTTATTGTTATTCTTTACAGTCAGATGATAACTTTCTTTTTTTTTTTTTTAAAAGGAATCTGATTCTGATTTAACATCTTTCTAAATACACACACACACACATACACACACACACACACACACACACACACACACACATATATATATACACACACATAAATCGAAATATAGGGAGAAAATGCATATATATATGTATGTATATATATATACATATATATATGCACATATACACACACACACACACACATAAAAATGGAGAGATTTTCCTATAAAATGAATTCAATAATTTAATTTTCTATATCATGAATACGTATTCACATCAGTGCTATTTGAAGTGCCTGCATATAACTGTTATGTTTCGGTGAGTAATGTGACACATAAAAAAGTATACAATTAATACATTTTCAGATAATAGTATCATCATCATCATTATGTCATTTGTCTAAGATTTCTCAGAATGTTTTTCTTCATTTCTGTTTATCCTTTTAAGATATTACCAGTGCATTTCATTTTAAACTTGATCTTGTTCAAGATCAAAGATTGAAATTTAGAAAAGGGATGGAACCACGATGACACAGTAAAATCAAGAAGCTGCTTGAGTTCTCATAGTTTCTTAGAAAACCACATGAAACCAAGACTCTGAACAAAAGTCTAAAAGAATGAAACCATTCTCTAGCTCAAGATAGATTGCAAAAAACATCAAGAAAGGTTAATCTCACTATGGTAAAAAGGGTATTTAGCCTAGCTCAGAGAGACTCTAGGACAGCAGGTGAGAGGATCTTAATCACAGAAAATTAGCAACTAAACTCCTCAGTTCTGGCTAAATTAAGGAGAAGATCAGTTAGGCAGCTTCTACTCCTAGTTCAGAAGGCAAACTCTGGGAAACCTGAAAGTTTCCTGTTTCCTGAAAAGAGCAGGCCAAGCTACTCATTGCAAACACAAGTGGCCCCTGGGCTCAAAGTCAAGGCTCAGAGATAAAGGAAACTTGGGACAGTGGCTCCTTTATTCCATGAGCAGAGCTCAGCCATAAAAGTAAAAAAAAAAAAAAAAAAAAAAAAAATATCAAATGAAAAGGGAAAAAAAAAGGAAAGAAAATGAGCAAGAAACAAAAAAGAATCTTGACCATAGAAAACTAGTATGGTGACAGGGCAGACAAAAACAGAAACTCAAATGAGATTAGAATGTCCACAGAAGAAATCTCAAAAAGTTATATGAATTGGTCTCAAACACAAAGAGGCTTCTTGGAAGTGCTCATAAAAGACTTAAAAGGCAAATAAAAGAGGTAGAAAAAAAAATGAGAAAGGAAATGAGATGTATACATAAGAGAGTCAACAGCTTGAAAAAGGAAAGAAAAAGAATTGCCTGAAGAAAATAACTCCTTAAACTGTAAAATTAATCAAATGGAAAAAAAAATACAAAAGATGAAGAAAATTACACATTAGAAATTACATCAGGAAAAATGGAAGTTAATGACTTCGTGATTCAGCAGGAATCAATTAAAAAAAAAAACTAAACTAAATTAAAGAATGAAAAAAAATGGAACAAAATGTGAAATACATTGGCAAAACAGCTGGTCTAGATAATAAATCCAAAAGAGACAATTTAAAAATTATTGCCCTACCTGAATGTCATGACCAAACAAATAGTCTGGATAGAATTCTACAAGAAATCTTCAAGGAAAATTGTCCCAATATTCTAGAAACAGAGGGAGAAATACTAATTGGAAGAATCCAATCATCACTTTCAGAAAGAAATCCCAAAAGGAAAACCCAAAGGGACATTGTTGCAAAACTCCAAAACTATATTCTCAAGGAAAAAATACTGCATGCTGCCAGACAAAAACAAAACAAAACAAAACAAAATAAAACAAAAAACAAACAAACAAACAAACAATATTAAGGAGCAACATGCAGGATTACCCAGGGTCTGGCAGCTTCTACAATAAAGGGTTGGATGGAGCTTCAATGAAGTAAGAAAAAACCCAGAACAAAATAGAAAATTTAATCTACAAACACAGGACTCAAGAGAAGCAGAGAAAAGTAAACAGGAGCAAAATATATATTATTTAAAGATTAAATTGTTCACATCCCTAGATGGGAAAATTATATCAGTTACTCAGGAAAAGTATTTGTCATTGGGCAGATAGAGGGGGGATATCACATGGATTGAGGGTGTGGTTGTGAATAAACTCTGATGTGATACCATCAAAGAAAAAGACATTAAGGGGTGAGAAACTGGTCTGTATAGAAAAAAAGAGAAAAGGGGAAGTATAATGGGACAATTAGTTTACATAAAGAGGTGCAAAAACCTATTTATTACAAGCCAGGGAAAGAAGGCAGGGGAATAAGCATTGCCTGAAGCTTGATCTCATCAGTTTTGGCTTTAAGAGGGAATAACTTAATCTTTCAATGAGTTGTATAAATTTATCTAACCCTTTAAAGAAGTAGTAGGGGAAAGAGGAAAGAAAAAAGAGGAACAAGATGGAAAAAGGGACAGAAACACTAGAGAAAAAGGTAAGAGAAGGGAGGAAGAGGTGAAAGAAGATTAGGTAGTGGCTGGAATGGAATAAAAAAAAACACTAGTAAGAGAAAAGGAAGGGGTCATAGGAGATAAAGTAGTGGGTGGGGTAGGTAAAAAGAAAACAAAGAACTAAGGACTTTAGGATGGAGGGGAATTAAGTGCTGGTAATCATAACCTCGAATGTGAATAGGATGAACTCTCCCATAAAATAGAATGGAATAGCAGAGTAAATTAAAAAAAAAAAACAGAATCCTACAATATGTTGTTGTTTACAAGAAATGCATTTGGCACAGAAAGACACATACAGAGCAAAGGTAAAAGGGTGGGACAGAATTTATTATGTTTCAGCTGAAGTAAAAAAAAAAAAAAAAGCAGGGGTATCAATTCTGGTCTCAGATAAAATAAAAGTAAAAAAAAAATAGATCTTATTAAAAGAGATAAGGAAGGAACGTACATCTTGATAAAGAATAGAGTAAAGAATGGATACAAAATTTGTATCGATCAAGTGATAGAGCATGCAATTTCCCTAGAGAAGATTTTAATCCAGTTCCAGGAAGAAATACACATCAAAACTATTCTAGTGGGGACCTCAATTTTCCCCTCTCAGAATCAGACAAATTTAACCACCAAATAAACATGAAAAATACTAAGGAGATTAATAAGATTCTAAAAGACCTACATATGATAGACCTCTGGATAAAATTGAATAGGGGCAGAAGGGAATACATCTTTTTCTCAGCAGTATATGGCACCTTCACAAAAATTAACCACATATTAAGGCATAAAAACCTCACAATTAAATGCAGAAAGCCAGAAATTGTAAATGTTTTCTTTTCAGACCACAATGAAATAAAATATATTCAACAAAGGGGCAGGAAAAGATAGACTAAAAACCAATTGAAAATTAAGTAATCTAAGTCTAAAGCATGAGTGAGTCAAACAAAAAAATCACAGAAACAATCTATAATTTCATAGAAAAGAATGACAATAAGGAGAGAACATATTGAAACCTATGGGATACAACCAAAGCATTCTTAGGAAAAATTTTTATACCTAATTATTAGCAAAGAAATTGCAGCAACTTATCAGTAGGATAATACACTATGAACAAGTGGGATGTATGTCAACATTGCAAGGCTGGTTCAATATAAGGAAAACTATTACTATAATTGTTTTATTATCATTATATTATTACATCATTAACAAATCCAATAGAAATAATATGATAATCTCAATAGATGCAGAAAAAGCTTTTGACAAAACATAACACCCATTCCTATTAAAATACTAGAGAGCATAGGGATAAAAAGAGTTTTCTTTGAAACAATAAGCAGTATCTCTCTAAAACCTATAGTAAGCATTATTTGTAATGGTGAGAAGTTGGAAACATTCCCAATAAGATGCAGCATGAAATAAGAATGCCCATTATCACCACTATTAGTCAATATTGTACTTGAAATGTTGGCTTCAGCAATGAGAAATGAAAAAGAAATTAAGAGAATTAGAACAGACAATGAAGGAATAAAACTATCACCTTGTGCAGATGGTATGATGATGCATTTAAAGAATCCTAGAAAATCATAAAAAAAAAAATACTCAAAACAACTCATACCTTTAGCAACTTTGCAGAATGTAAAATTAAATGCACAGAAATCATCAACATTTCTATATATTACTTACAAAACCCATAGTCAAGAGATAGAGAAATTCCCTTTAAAATTACTGTAGATAACATAAATAGTTGGGGGTCTAACTGACAAGGCAAACCTAAGAACACTTTTCACAGAAATAAAGTCAGATCTAATCAATTGAAAAAATCAAACAAATTAGTAAAGAAAGGAATAATTTACCTATCAGATCTTTGGAGAAGGAGAATTTATGACCAAAGGAGAATTAGAGAACATTATGAAAGGTACAAGGGGCAACTTTAATTACATTAAAATAAAACAAGTTTTTGCACAATCAAAAGCAACAGAAACAAGATGAAAAGGAAAGTAAAATGGTGGGAAAGATCTTTGTAACCAATGTTTCTAATAAAGGTCTATCTTTTTTTTTTTTTTTTTTTTTTTTTTTTTGGTAAAACACATGTTAAATCCAATATATGTATACAATTCCTTTCCTATACAAGAAAAATTGGAACGAAAAGCAAAAAAAAAAATGAGAAAGAAAACTAAATGCAAGCAAACAACAGAAAGAGTAAAAATGCTATATTGTGATCCACACAATTTCCACAGTCATCTCTCTAGATGTAGATGGCTCTTTTCATCACAAAATTATTAGAAATGATTTGGATCATCTCATTATTGGAAAGTCCCATATCAATCAGAAATGATAATTGTATAATTTTGTTGTTGCTATGTACAATGATCTCCTGATTTTGCTTATTTTACTTAGCATCAGTTCATATAAATCACCCTAGGCCTCTCTAAAATCATCCTGCTGATCATTTCTTATAGAACAATAATATTCCATAACATTCATATGCCATATTATTCAGCCATTCTCCAACTGATGGGCATCCACTCAGTTTCCAGTTTCTGGCCACTACAAAGAGGGCTACCAAAAATATTCTTGCACATACATGTCCCTTTCCCTTCTTTAAGATCTATTTGGGATATAAGTCCAGTAGTCACACTGCTGGATCAAAGTGTATGCACAGTCTGATAACTTTTTGAGCATAGTTCCAAATCGCTCTCCAAAATGGCTGGATGTATTCACAATTCCACCAACAATGTATCAGTGTCCCAGTTTTCCCACATCTCCTCCAACATTCTGCATTATCTTCCCTGTCATTCTAGCCAATCTGACAGGTGTGTAGTGGTATCTCAGAGTTGTCTTAATTTACATTTCTCTGAACAATAATAAGTTGGAGCATGTTTCCATATGGCTAGAAATAGCTTCAATTTCTTCATCTGAGAATTGTCTGTTCATATCCTTTCACCATTTATCAACTGGAGAATGGCTTGATTTCTGATAAATTAGAGTCAATTCTCTATATATTTTGGAAATGAGGCCTTTATCAGAACCTTTCACTGTAAAAATGTTTTCCCAGTATATTGCTTCCCTTCTAATCTTGTCTGCATTCGTTTTTTTTGTACAAAGACTTTTCAATTTGATATAATCAAAATTTTCCATTTTGTGATCAATAATGATCTCTAGTTCTTCTTTGAACATAAATTCCCTTCCTCCTCCACAGGTATGAGAGGTAAACTAGCCTATGGTCTTATAATTTTTTTATAATCTCATTCTTTATGCCTAGGTCATGAACCCATTTTGACCTTATCTTGGTATATGATGTTAAGTGCGGGTCAATGCCTAGTTTCTTCCATAATAATTTCCAATTTTCCCAACAGTTTTTGTCAAACAGTGACTTCTTATCCCAAAAGCTGGGGTCTTTGGGTTTTTCAAACACTATATTATTAAAGTTATTGACTACTTTGTCCTTTGAACCTAACCTATTCCACTAATCAACTAGTTTATTTCTTAGCCAATACCAAATAATTTTGGCAACCACTGCTGTATAATATAATTTTAGATCTCGTACAGCTAGGCCACCTTCATTTGATTTTTTTTTTTTTTTCATTAGTTCCCTTGAGATTCTTGATTTTTTGTCTTTCCATATGAACTTTTTTTTTTCTAGGTCATTAAAATAGTTTATTGGAAGTCTGATTGGTATAGCACTAAATAAATAGATTAGTTTAGGTAGTATTGTCATCTTTATTATATTTGCTTGCTCTATCCAAGAGCATTTAATATTTTTACAATTGGTTAGATCAGATTTAATTTGTGTGGAAAGTGTTTTGCAATTTTGTTCATATAGTTTCTGATTTTCCCTTGGCAGATAGATTCCTAAATATTTTATACTATCGGTAGTTACTTCAATTGAAATTTCTCTTTGTAACTCTAACTGTTGGATTTTGTTAGTGACATATAAGAATGCTGATGATTTATGTGGGTTTATTTTGTATCCTGCAGTTTTGCTAAAGATGTGGATTATTTCTAATAGCTTTTTAGTAGAATCTTTGGGCTTCTCTAAATATACCATCATATCATCAGCAAAGAGTGATAATTTGGTTTCCTCATTACCTACTCTAATTCCTTTAATCTCTTTCTCAACTCTTATTGTCAAAGCTAGCATTTCTAATACAAAAGTGAATAGAAATGGCATTAATGGACAATCTTGTTTCACTCCTGATCTTTTTGGGAATAGTTCCACTTTATCCCCATTACATGTGATGCTTACTGATGATTTTAAATAGATGTTACTGATTATTTTTAGGAAAACTCCATTTATTCCTATACTTTTAAGTGTTTTTAATAGGAATGGATATTGGATTTTATCAAATGTTTTTTCTGCATTTATTGAGATAATCATCTCAATATGATTTTTGTTAATTTGGTTATTGGTATGGTCTATTATACTAATAGTTTTCCTAATATTGAACCAGCCCTGCCTTCCTGGTATAAATCCACTTGGTCATAGTGTATTATCCTGGGGATGATATTCTGTAATCTTTTTGCTAATATTTTATCTAAGATCTTAGCATCAATATTCATTAGGGAGATTGGTCTATAATTTTCTTTCTCTGTTTTCAACCTATCTGGTTTAGGTATCAGTACCATGTCTGTGTCATAAAAAGAATTTGGTAGAACTCCATCAATCCCTACTTTTTCAAATAGTTTATATAGCATTGGAGATAATTGGTCTTTAAATGTTTGGTAGAATTCACATGTAAATCCATCTTGTCCTGAGGATTTCTTCTTAAGTAGTTGATTAATTGCTTGTTCAATTTCTTTTTCTAAGATGGGACAATTTAACCAATTTACTTTTTCCTTCTGTTAATCTGGGCAAAGTACATATTTGAAGGTATTCTTCCATTTCATTTAAGTTATCAAATTTATTGGCATAAAATTGGGCAAAGTAACTCCTAATTATTGCTCAAATTTCCTCTTAATTAGTGGTTAGTTCTACCTTTTCATTTTTAAGACTAACAATTTGATTTTCCTCTTTCCTTTTTAAAATCAGATTTATTAAGGGTTTTTCTATTTTGTTGTTTTTTTTTAATAGAATCAACTCTTAGTTTTATTTATTAATTAATTCAATAGTTTTTTTTTTTACTTTCAATTTTATTAATCTCTCCCTTTATTTTTAGAATTTCAAATTTAATGTTTGATGGGAGGGTTTAATTAGTTCCTTTTCTAGTATTTTTAGTTGCAAGCCCAATCCATTGACCTTCTCTTTCTCTATTTTATGCAAGTAGGCCTCTAAAGATATAAAATTTCCCCTTATTACCACTTTGGCTGCATCCCACACATTTTGGTATGACATCTCATTATTGCCATTCTCTTGGGTGAAGTAATTATGTCTATGATCACCCAATCATTTTTTAGTATGAGATTATTTAGTTTCCAATTATTTTTTGATCTATTTTCCCTTGGCTTTTTACTGAATGTAATTTTCCTTGCATTGTGGTCTGAAAAGGATGCATTTACTATTTCTGTCTTACTGCATTTGAATTTGAGGTTTCTATGTCCTAATATATGGTTAGTTTTTGAATAGGTTCCATGAACAGCTGAGAAAGTATACTCCTTTCTGTCTCCATTTAGTTTTCTCCAAAGATCTATAATATTTAACTTTTCTAGTATTCTATTTACCTGTTTGATTTCTTTCTTATTTATTTTGTGGCTTGGTTTATCTAATTCTGAGAGTGCAAGGTTGAGATCTCCCACTATTATAGTTTTGCTGTCTGTTTCTTCTTGCAGCTCCCTTAATTTCTCTTTTAAGAATTTAGATGCTACACCATTTGGTGCATATAAGTTTACTATTAATATTGCTTCATTATCTATGCTACCCTTTAGCAAGATATAGTTTCCTTCCTTATCTTTTTTGATCTGAGATCAGGATGGCTACCCTCCTTTTTTGACTTCACTTGAAGCATAGTTGATTCTGCTCCAACCTTTTACCTTTACTCTGTATGTATCCCCCTGCTTCAAGTGTGTTTCCTGTAAACAAGATATGGTAGGATTCTGGCTTTTAATCCAGTCTGCTAACCGCTTCTTTTTTATGGAGGATTTTACCCCAATCACCTTTATGGTTAAAATGACCAATTCTGTATTACTTGTCATCTTGCAACCCCCTGCTTATGCATTTCTCCTTGCCTTCCTCCTTACCCCCCTCCTCAGTATTAAAGTTAAGAGCAACACTTGCTTCTTACAGCCCTCCCTTTTTAGTATCTCTCCCCCATCTTAGAGTTCCTCCCCCTATATTACCCTTTTTCCTCACAATTTCTGTATTCCACTTAGCTTCCACTTAGCTTACTCCTTCCTTTTTAACTTTTCCCCTCCCACTTTTCAATGAGATGGAAGAAGTTTCATCTTAAATTGAATATGTCTAATATTTTTCTCTTTAAGCCAATTCTGATGAGAGTAAGTTACATACTATGTTCATCCCCCTCCTTTCTTTCAGATATAATAGTTTTCCTTTGCCTCTTCATGAGATGTAGTACCCCCACTTTACTCTTTTTCTGGTACAATTTCCTTTTCACCTCTGGTTTCTAGACCAAATTAAACATGTGTTCCTTATATATCATTATAGCAGAAATATTGTTCCCAAGATTTTTTTTTTTTTTTACCTTTTTAGTTTCTTCTTGAGTTCTATATTTGGAGATCAAACTTTTTGTTTACTTCTGTTTTTTTCTTCAGAAATAGATGAAATTCACTTATTTTGTTGAATGTCCATCTTCTTCCCTGGGGAAAAAAATGCTCATTTTGGCTGCTTACCAGGTTTTTCTTTAGCCTTTCAGAATATCAGATTCAATGCCCTGGGATCCTTTAATGTAGATGCTGCCAGATCTAGACTAATCCTTATTGTGTCTCTTCTATATTTGAATTGATTTTTTTCTAGCACCTTGTAATATTTTTCCCTTGGTCAGATAGCTCTGAAATTTAGCCACTATATTTCTTGGAGTTTTGATTTTAGACTCCCTTTCAGGATGTGTTTGATGAATTCTTTCAATGTCTATTTTACCTTCTGTTTCTATAACATCTAGGCAGTTCTCTTTGCCAATTTCCTGGACAATAGTGTCCAGGCTCTTTTTTTCATCATATTTTTCAGGGAATCCAATAATTCTCAGATTGTCTCTCCTAGACCTATTTACCAGGTCTGTTATTTTCCCAAGAAGGTATTTGACATTTTTTTTCCATTGTTTCTTTTTTTTTTTTTTTTTTTTTTTGCTTTTGATTGATTCTTGGTGTCTCCTTGAGTCATAAAATTCCATTTGTTCAATTCTGATTTTCAATGAATTATTTCCTTCACTCACTTTTTAAATATCTTTTTCTATTTGTCCAATTGAGTTTTTAAGTGAGTTGTTTTGTTCTATGGAATTTTTTTCCATTTTGCCAATTTTATTTTTTAGAGAGCTATTTTCTTTTTCCAATTAGTGAATTCCAATTCACTAATTCTGTTTTTCAAGGACTTTATTTCTTTATCTCCTCTATGTTTAAATGAGTTGGATGACTTACCCAGACTCTCTTCCCAAGCTTCCCTTTCCTTTTTCGATTTTTCTTCTAGTTCTCTTGTAAGAGTGTTTTTAATTTCTTCCATGAGAGTCTTGTGTGTTGAGGACCAAATCATAGCCCCCTTAGAGGATTCCTCTGGAGACAGTCTGCTTTTAATTTCCTCAGGGTTTAAAGTCTGCTCTCTATCCATATAGAAGCTATAATTGGTTTTAATTTTTTGTTCATTTTGTCAGAGAAGAATCAAAGAAAACAAACTAGCAAAAAAATGCTGTCTCCTTTTTTGGGGGGTGGGTGGCTGGATGATATTACAGAGCTTCCTCTACAGACTCTGGTGGGGGCAAAGAAATGAGGCATTAGCAGGACAGAGATGGCTGCACTGCATCTGCACTCTGAGACTCTGAGAGCATGCTGAGACACTCTGGGTGGATGTGGCCAAGTCCCAACAGACCCTAGCTTTTCGGGGTTATAGTCTTTACCCCCTGTGTTTATAGCTCCTCTGGTAATTTACTGGCTTGCTGCCAAGGCAAATTGGCCACTCCATGGTAAAAGATCTCTCTGCAGAAACGGCTGAGATCAGTCAGCTCCATACCCTCACTGTAATGTTGTGTTCTGGCTGTCTGCCTGCCTTCAGTATGCACTGGATCTAACCGTCCCCACCCATTAGCAAAATCAGATCTTTTCTGGAATTTTAAGGATGTCTTCTGTTGGTAATTATCTGTGATTTTTTTTTTTTTCTGCAATCAAGCACTAATTCTGTGGCCTTGTCATGAGATAAATTCTGAGAACAAAGCTGGAGATTCAGTAGATGTGTGTGTCCTCTCCACCATATTGGTCAGAAGTCATCTCTCCCATAATTTTTCTTGTCCACCATGATTCAAAGCTGTGTTAAAAGTAAATAAAATATTTTTTAAAAAATTAAAAAGATTGAAATTCAGAAATACATTGTCAGATTTCTAATCAGTAATAATTTTGATAAGTTTAGGTTTCCTAATAACAACTCAAAATAAATTTTAAAAAATTTCTAAGGCATATAGTTTGCTTTTTCAGGCAGCTCTCCCTTTTTGTATTTAGATTATTTTATTAAGAGGAAAGGATAGGGGCAGTTAGATGGCACAGTGGATAGAGTACCAGCTCTGAAGTCAGGAGGACCTGTGGTCTCAGACTCTTAACACTTCCTGGCTGTATGACAATGGGCAAGTCATTTAATCCCAATTGTCTCAAGGAAAAAAAAAAAAAAGATAAAACAAATTGTCATGGTAAAAATCTGTGATGAAGAGAAGCTGAGGCACAGAATTCTGAATATGATCATTTATTAGCAAGGCTAGTAGTTACCAATAATCAAGATGTCAAATTTTTTAGTGGCCAGTGTTGCAGTGGAGAAGATTAAGCAGTCTTTTATGAAGTTGGTAAAAATGTAGTGTGGACTTACATGTGGCAAAATAATGCTAAGTTGCCAAAAGCAGTTTCCAAAATTCATGATAAGGAGAAAACAGAATTAACCAACATCCTTTGGAAACTCTGACCCCCTACAATAGGTGATTGTGATAAATCTATGGCAGGCAGAATATCTTATGACCATGTTGATGTATCCTCTCTTCTCCCTTTCAGATAAGATGGATTGAGTCTATATATATATGTATATATATATATATATATATATATATATATATATATATATATATATATATATATATATATATATATATATATATATATATATATATATATATATATATATATATATGTATATATATATATATATATATATATATATATATATATGTATATATATCAGAGAAATGGGGAACATAAAGCCTTATGAAGAAGACAAACTATCTTATATTCTGTAATATTAAAAACTTAAACTATCTTCTTAAATCAAACTAATTCTCAAATACTGATTCCAGTGATTAGATATAATTCTCAATCAATAAGTAATAAATAATACAGAACAAAGGTGCAGTTTTTAATCATGTTTTAAGTCCACATCTTTATAGAAGGGCTGTTTTACTATACAAGGTTCTTTATGTTTCTGCTATAACCCTTTTACAAAACATATTTAATGCTACTCAATAACTAACTGAGGTGTGAAGTATACAACATCAAATTACGGATCCACACCCAAATCTTTAGAGAATTTAAGTTTTATATGGAAAATGGACAGTAGGCCAATGTACATTCCATGCCTTAAAATATCATGCTTCTTTAGTTAAAAAAATCCTTTCATCTTTATTCTATCTTTATCTAAATATAATTCCAATTCATTCTCCCCTCAGAAGGATATTGTGAGCAAATTAAAATAATGAAAGGAAAATATGGTATTGACCTGTTATAAACAAAATACTCTTATCAAGTGTAAGGCTTCATGGTCTCTATTATTTATAATTCAAAGGAAAACTTTAAATCTAATTTCCACACACACTAACACATATTCACTTGAAGGTCACCAATAAGGTTTATCCCATGTTTATTGCAATTAAAAAGAGGCATCATTATATATCTTTGCCTTTATCAATGGAATTTGCCATATATGAGAAAAAGGAGGGACATAAAAGTATCAACACTGTTCCTTAGTTCTATTTATTTTTAGGTATGAGTCTTAGTCAACATCAACCATTCAAAAAGGTTTATCATGAGCCACAGGTTATCACAGAGAGATTATCACAGAAAGACTCAGATATACCTAGTTGGGAAAATGTTTTGTTTTACCAAAATGGGGAAAGTAATTCAAGAGAATCTTATTTTCATCTTCATAAGGTTGTTCCTTCAATTTTCCCAGAAACAGACATCCATTTATAATATTCCTCAGAATATAGGCACACATGATATTTCTTTTGAATTATGGACTAATGGAGTTATAAGAAGTATCAGATACTTATACCTGAAATAAAAACTCAGAATATCAGCAGATTGGGGTAGCTAGATGATTCAGCAGATAGAGCATTGGCTCTAAAGTCAGGAGGATTTGAGTTCAAATATGATCTTAGATATTTGACACTTACTAGCTATGTGACTCCAGGCAAGTCTTTAATCCAGATTGTAAATGTGCACACATACATACATGTATTATGTATTCTGGCATGTGTGTGTTTACATTTTCACCATATCTATATCTATATCTATGTAAAATGTTTGTGTATATACACATATATCTATTGCTCAACTGTGATTTGGTTGGCAGAATTTTGGTTCCTCATCCTGACATGGACATAAGTCATTTCATCATTATCACTAAATATCACCAATATTAAGTGCCTACTTTATGCTAGGCATTGTGCTAAGTATTGGAAATAGTGAAGCAAAAGACAAGTCATTGTCTTCAAGAAGTATAAAATCTAATAAGTGAAATCATGTGCTGGCGATTGAGAAAGGTTACACAACTTTCTGAAGGTCACACAATAAAAGTAAAATATTATTCACTGTCCAGGTTGAAAGTATAGTTTGAGATTTGTGAGTCAGCCAACTCTACATCTCATTTTTTCCAAGTTTTATGGGTATACTTGGTAGGTAGTTCTTGAACCATGCAACACAACAAGCTAAAATAATAGCATTAATTCTTAGGAAACATGAGCTTGGTCACAATCAATTATCTGAATTTTCTCAAAAAGTAATAAAGGAAATGCAAATGAGTGATTTTGAATAGTCACTTTGGAACTCACTGGTGAGTCAATAAGGGAATAATATAAGACTTATTATGTTACATCAAGAAACTATTTGAAATTACATAACATACATTTATAGTGAATTTACCTGGTGAATCTAAGTGACTTCTTCCAATAATCTCAGCACTATGGAAATAGAGACAGAGAAAGAGAATGTTGGAGATAGAATTGGAGTTGGGAAGACATAAGAAGAAGTAAAAAATGTAACAGAAGGTAATATGTAGTCAACTAGGTTAACAATAGAATCAAGACAACAAATGGATCCAAAACAAGAATATTGGAGAATAGAAACTGCTGGAGGGACTATAAATTATGATGAGGTCAGCAAATTAGTTAAGGAGAAGTGAAGGAAAGTGACAGATGAAAAATGATATGATCATAAACAGGAATTTTACACAGCTAGACTATGAATGTAACAGATTCCTTCCCACATTCCCTCCAAAGTTCTTTATTGTCTTTTGAACTCTAACAGAGAACCTCTTCTGGTTGGAAATCTGATTGGAAAAAGACTTCATCTTCAGGCACAGTGAATTTTGAGTGGATGAAGTAAATAGGACCTAGCAACTGATCAGATTTGAGGGGAGAAGTGAAACTAGAAACTAGAAAGAGAAAAGAGTCAAGGATAATCTAGATGTGAAAGAGAATACAAGCATGCAAAAAAAGGTATGATTCTAGACCCAAAATTGCTCAACATCTCTTTAGAAAGATATTATACTCACAAAACTAGTATGGTGCAGTGAGAATATAATTTTATGAAGAGTCAGGAGATCAGAATTCAAACCCTACCTCTATCACTTCATAGCTAAATACCTGGAATACTTCCCTCCCACTGTGATTGAGAAGATTGGCTGAAATATACATTTTACATAATGTGTATATGTAAACATATACAAATACATGTGTATTATGCATGTACATCATCTAAATATATATGTATTTAAACAAATATATATGTGCATACACAGACATACACACACACACATATATATATAAAATATATATGTATATATATTCCATGTAAGAAAATTTGCAGACTCTAAAAGTCTATACAAACATAAATTTTTTTTAGAAAAGAAGATAAATAACACAGTATAAGGAACTAGGTCTGATACAAACACAGATTAATTACCAAAATGCAAAAAAAAAAAAAAATCAACCATAATCTCTAAATGGTAACATCATAACTGAACTTTTTGTCAGATCTCATTTTCAGTTCAGAAATGGTTAAGTTTTGAAATTTAGCAAAAAGCAAAAAAAGGGCAGTATTTTATTATTCTTGTGACTAGGATAGACACTTTTAAAAGAACACCTGTTTTTATAAAAATTCTATTCTAGCTATGCAAAGTTCAATGATC
This sequence comes from Sminthopsis crassicaudata, assembly GCF_048593235.1. Classification (NCBI taxonomy): domain Eukaryota; kingdom Metazoa; phylum Chordata; class Mammalia; order Dasyuromorphia; family Dasyuridae; genus Sminthopsis; species Sminthopsis crassicaudata. Next base: position 193,693,723 of record NC_133617.1, read on the forward strand.
TATATAATTAAAACAAATTGAACAATACATTTAAGGTTTCTGAATCTTTGTAACAAATTTTAACGGTGCTTTAGGGGGAAAATAAGAGAATTTCAGAGTTTTCAAATAGATTGGTAGGTAGTTTTAGTGAAACTTGAATTAATTCAAGACATGTCAACTCTTTCTGTGGCTAGTTAATGAAGGCATCTTCTTCATCTAACTGGTCTTGACATAAAGTATAGTGTTTCTAGTGAAAAAAGAAGATGGCTTGTTTTATATCTAGAATTTTTATTCTACCCCTGAAGACTTTTTGTTGAGGATATAAAACAACTAGGATGTCTATAGGGAATCATCATCTCTTCATGGCAGGCAAGAAATTCCAAAAATGTTTAGTCTGTTTTGCTCCATGCTCCTGAAGAAAAGGTTATATTTCCTTTTTCAGTGCCTATAATCTTTTTTAGAACCTTCCCTTTATTGTGCCCATAAACATCACAGTGGAGCAGCAAATCATCACAGTTTGGAGAAACTCCATCAAAGAAACCACCAGCAAATGAGGCTTAAAAGTTGATGTCCATGATGTTTGAATTAACTCATGTCATGACAGCAAGTGTGGCATTCAAAGTTGATTCAATTGCAGCCCAACAAACCATTTTGTTGACATGACTGGCTTTTTAGTCAGTAGGATTGTCAGCTACTTTAAGCCTATAAAGCATTTCTCAAATATTCATTATTACAAATGCTTTTTAAATAATCTGTCTTTTTTTCTAGTTAAAAAGTAAAGTATCATAGAAACTGTATCTTTTTCACTGTCTAAGCATGGTGTAAGTGGATAGAATTCTAGTCTGAGAGTCTAAAGCCTTAGCTAGGTTCTCATGCTGGTTCTTCTATTAACTATGTCTCCTTTTTGAAGTCCATTAACTTCTCTGGACATCTTTTCCTCATTTATATAATGAAATGTTGGGTAAGATGACCCTTAAAACCTCTTCCTTCTTAAATCTCAGTGATTGAGTTCTTGAGCTATAATTAGAGACGCCTAAATTCAACACCTCCTCCCTGTCACATTTATTATTTGTAATCTTGAACAACATACTTAACCTCTCTAAGTCTCAGTTTCTCCATTTGTAAAATAAGATCATGGGACAAGATAGTTTCTGAGATACTTTATAACTTTAAAATGATGATCCTAAGAATTTTGTTGGAAAAGTGTCATGACAATAATAGTCATAACTCCTAGTTATATAATATGTCAAGATTAGGGAAACATTATATATTTTATTATTTGATCTTCAACATGATGTGTGATTAAGCAAATGAAAAATTGACTAAAATGATAATCTTCTTAAATTTGATGTAGATGAGTATTGGAATACTTCATTCTCCTGGTATGCCAATTAAAAAAACATGCCCATCTTTCCCAGTGACATAGCCACAACAGTCCAAAGGAAAGAATCTTAGCTCTTGAACCAGGATTCAGTTTCATGCTTTCATATTGTATGACTTTCAGCAAATCATTTAACTTCCCTAGGTCTAAACATCTTCATCTATATAATTACTTAGTTGTATAAGACAGCTTCTGAGATTCTTTTGAAGTTGCTCTAGATTCAGGATCTTATGATGGTATGAAAAATTAGAAGACATATAATTCTATATCAGGATGTAAGTATAACTATAATATTGACAAAGCTTAGTGCAATCTTAGTGTAAATTTCTGATATATCAGCTGTTTTCTTTATTTCTTATTATATCTCATTCACTGTTAAAAGACTAAGACTTAAGAATCTACAAGCAGCAACAGAGTTGAACTCAATAGCCCAACTGGTATACTGATATATGTATATACTGATATATACAAGAATTATTGTACATTACCTGAAAGTTCCAACTTTCCAGATACTTATTCTATAATGTGCAAATGGATCAAAATAGGGATGAGGCAGGTTTGAACTGAGCATATGGGGAAAAAAAAAATTAAAAAAAATAAGGCTGTCCAAAACAGATTATTACTGAGTTTTCTATCACTAGAAGTCTTCCAGTAGAAGATTAATGACCACTTTGGGACATATTATAAGCCCCATATTATAGAAAGGCACAATAGTATAACTGAAAAAAAGCTGACCTTGGAACTACCTTTGACATATATTATCTGTATTACCATGAACAATTAACTTAGTCTCTCAGTGTTTTATGCCAAGATTCATATTTGATTTCAGGATCAATTTACACTATTAAAATTATTGAGGAACTCAAAGAGATTTTTTTGTTTATAAAGATTATATCTTTCTACATTTACCATATTAGGAATTAAAACTGATCATTTCTAAAAATATTTATTAATTCATTTCAATAATAATAAACTCATTACATTTTAAATATATATATATATATATATATATGTGTGTGTGTGTATATATATATTTTACAAAATGTTTTACAAAACAAAAAGTTAGTGAGAAGAGTAAAATTGTCTTGCACATATTTTTAAATATTTTTAATGTCTGGGTTAATAAAAAACAGAATCTCACGTCTCTTTTGCAATCGATCTGTTGTGACATATTGTTTAGTTCATTGTACATATATATGTGTATATATATTATACACATATATATATATATATATTGACACATTTCTAAAGAAAATTTAAGATCATCAAGGTATGTAGTTGGAAAAGAGAAGTATTTTGAAGGGGAAATAATTTTAGTAGTATTATAAAAATGATATCAATTTCATGAATTCCCCACAGAAACACACAAAAAAGCCATGTGCACATCAAGGCATTTTCAGACAGTACTTTGAGAATCACTTCTCTATACCAAAGATTTTAAACTGTGAGTGATAACTCCATTTGGGGTAATGTAACTGAATGTGGAAAACAAAAGATTTAGAAGATATAAAATATGCTGCCAAGATTTATTTTATAATAATAATAATAATAATAATAATAATAATAATTATTATTATTATTATTATTATTATTTTTGCTGAGATAATTGGAGTTAAGTGACTTGCTCTGGGTCACACAGCTAAGAAGTATTAAGTGTCTGAGACCAGATTTGAACTCAGGTCCTCCTGACTTAAGGGCTGGTACTCTATCCACTGTGCCATCTAGCTGCCCCCCACAATATTTAATTCTTCATGTAAAAATGAACAAGCACATCCCTTATATTAGTATGGAAATTTGCTTTCATCTTTAATAGATGATAAAAGTATATGCTTACCAAAGAATTGTTTTATAATAAATTTCTTTCTGATTTATTGTCAGTCTATATATCATGATTGCATAAACATTTTCTCAGATGAGGAGGGGTCACAAGTGGAAAAATTTTAAGAAGTCCTCCTCTCAGCAATTTTTCAAGACTATAAGTTAAAAGAGAGATGCCAACCAAAACCCTCTAGGTAGAGAAAGGTCCCTCATTTGGAAGGATGCCTATAAGTGATTCTCAAATCCATTCCTTAACCCTAATGACAGAATTCATAATCTGAATACCTGCTTAAATAGATGACCTTGGAAATTCCTTTCAATTTTTATTAGGTTTTCCTTTGATTTTATGATTGTGCACCTTCACTTGACACACATATAGGCTTTTTTTAAATAAAAAAGTTTTATATTTTCAAAATAAAGCAAATATAGTTTTCAACATTCACCCTTGCCAAACCTTGTGTTCCAAAAATTTCTCCCTTCCTTTCTCCACCCCTCCTCTAGATTGCAAGTAATCCAATATAGATTAAACATGCGCAATTCTTCTAAACAAATTTCCACATTTATCATGCTGCACAACAAAAAAAAAATCAAATCAAAAATGAAAAAAAAAAAACAATGAGAAAGGAAAAAAAAAAGGTAAGCAAACAACAAAAAAACACACTTACAATCTTCATTTTCTTTGACCATCTTCCCATCCCTCCTCTGCTATATTTAAAAACCTCTGTGATTTTCTTTAAGTAACAATTAAAATCCCACAATCTATAGTAAGCTTTTAAAGTCCCTCTTAATTCTAATGCCTTCCATATATTAATTATTTTCTTTTTGTCCTATGTAAAACTTGCTTTATACATATTAGTTGGTATATTGTTCCCCCATCGAAAAGTGAGCTTCTTGAAGACAAGGCTTGTTTTTACCTTTTATTATATACCCAGCTATTCACACAGTATTTGATATATATAAATAATATGCTAATATAATAAAATTAATAAATGTCTATTGATTGATTATCCAAAGTCAGATATATAAGCTGGAGTCAAGATTTAACTATAATCTTCTAATGCAGCATTCATCACTTTTTGTGCCATCATGTTTGCTCCCAAGTAACTTCAAATCACTTCGATTAAAATATTAGTACAGTACTTACTATGTTAAAAATACTATACTATATTGGAGGAACAAAAGAAAAATCTAGTCATTTTATTAAAAGAGCTTATAAGTACAAAATCTATACATTTTTAATAAAAAAATGACTGTATAAAGTCATATAAAAATAAGGTGAGAAAGATATCAGGAATAAACTCATGGGAGGTTACATTTCATTTTGAAAGAAACTAGGGACTTTCACTAAGTGGAAATGAAAATGGATCACATTCCCCACATGGTAGATCTCTTTGTACAGGTATACAGTTGGGAGATGAAATGTCATGTACAAGAAAAAATACAATAGGCCATTTTTACTGAAAAAAGTGAATGTACAATGGAGAATATTTTTGTATGACAACATTTTAAAAGTAGAAAAATGTATTAGATGGTGAAAGTAGTGTTTATATATCCAAATATACTACATATCTGCTGTTCCCATATGTCCTGAAGGGAATTCTATTCACTAATGATAAAGAGCAGAAGAAAGGTTTTGGTTTTTGATTGTTTTAAACCAACCATCTAAAAAACTAATTGGCTATGATGCATCACAATTTCATCTTTTTTCAAAATAGTTATTATGTGTGAAGATTTCTCAATTATATTGTGCAATAAAGTCTTCTCCCTTTGTCTCTCTGTCTGTCTCTGTGTCTTTTTTCTCTGTCTCTTTGTCTCTATGTCTGTGTCCCTATCAATCTCTCTGTCTCTCTCTCTGTCTCTCTCTGTCTCTCTGGCTCTCCTCTTTGTTTCCCTCATACACACACACACACACACACACACACACACACATACACACACACAAATTCACTTATTCAAAGCACAGTCTTTTTTTTTTTTTTTTTTAAATTCTTGAGGAAATTGGGATTAAATGACCTGCCCAGGGTCACATAGCTAAGGAAGTATTAAGTATGTGATGCCAGATTTGAACTCAGGTCCTCCTGAATTCAGGGCTGATTCTTTACCCACTGTGCCAACTTGCTGACTCATTCACAGTCATAGGCAAAGTGCATGTTACAGGCATTTATTGCCATGGTGAATTATGGAGTATAGTTCTCTGTAAAAATATGCAAGATGTCTATTAGAGATTAGGGTGATGTTCATGGCTCTTTTGCCTAAAGGCAATCAAATGAATTACATCAGAGACAAAATAAAAACAAGTAGTATAATGGTTTTACATGAGTTTTTATTGGAATTTTCAGTTTGGAAAAGTTTTTCATTTTTCAGAATTTTGAATAAGGTGAAAAAGCCTCAAAAAAATCAAACACAACTCATAGTTACTTGATATTTCCATGATTCAATTGGCCAAGAGAGTTCTTTTCATAACTGGTATTTGCATCAAAGGATTTCAAACTGAATGAAAGTTAAGACATTATGTAGTTCAGCCTCTAAAAAGCCAAGTGTAAATTAAAGCCTAGAAGTGTTATATTATTTTCCCTATGTCACCCATTTAGGAAAGGGTTGATCAAGAGCTTGATCTTGTGACTCTCAGTAGAATGTTCATTAAAGTAGACTGATGTCATTGCTATTTGCTTCTTAGAATATAATTTTGCATTAATTCACTTATTTATTTACTAACACAACACATATAGGCTATCTGCTTTATGGAAGGAATGATGTCATGTATACATAAGCAAAATATTTTGTCTTCAACAGTTATCTATCAAATTAAATTAAATCACTTACCACATTAAAAATAACATGGTTTAATGGAGGGAGGGCTAACCTTGGAGTTTGGAAGTCCTATATTCATCATTCCAGGTCTACTTATCCCTGGACTCCACCCTGCGAAACATACACAGATTGTAGTTATTCTGGCCAGGATAATCTTGGATCCATCAGTGAGTAGCTGCAGTTTTGAATTTCAATTTAAAGCTAACTCTTTGGCAGAGTGCCAAATGGAGACTAAATTTCCAGGATAGATTGAAGTTATTGAATCAAACTGTCCTTGAGATTTGCAAAGGTAGAAAGCATGTGGAAGTAGAAAAATATGAAGCCCTAGATATGTGTGTTTATTTAAGAGAGGGATTGCATAGAATCGAGAGGAAGTGAAACATAGTGCTAGCAACAACTATTTATTTTTGTATTCAAGAAAAAAAGACTTGTAGGAGAGAGACAAAGAGAAAGGTGGAGAAAAGAAAATCCCAAATTCAAAGGGTTTTCTTAGCATTCATTGGAGACCATCTCCAAGACTTTCACAAGTATGCCCAACTTTCCAAGTCAGTCAAGGTAATAAATAAATGAAGTCACAGAAAGGGCATCAAACCCAGAACAGTAAAAATAGCAAAAGGGAGTAATAGGTCTGATTATAGTTTTGCCTTTCTTTCTGAAGCAGTGGTTCAACAGGTTCCTCATACTCCTGAAGGAATAAAAGACTTATCCAACTTCAATACTTTTAGAGAACAGAAAAAAAAATGACAGAGGCTGAGAAAAAGGCACAATGAAAGATCTACAGTGGCCAAAGGATTTATGATAAGAAATAGATTAATATTAAAAACTTCTTGGACAAGGTATTCTTAATATTTTTGGTTTGGGTGCCATAATGCCTTTTGACTATAAAGTGCTGGGACTGGTATCAGGAGTTCAAAGCTGGTTTCAGACATTTAATAGCTATGGGATCCTGGACATGTCACCAAATTCTGTTTATTTCAGTTTTCTCATGTAAAAAATGAGTTGGAGAAGGAAATGGCAAACCACTCTAGTAGTTTAGCAAAGAAAATGGTGACAGGAAGAATTGGACATGACTGAACAATAATGAAAGGCCTGGAAGATTAAAGGAATGTTTTTAAATGAATAAAATAAATTTCATAGAATTACAAAGAAAATCCATTATATTAATGTATAATTAACAAAATATACTTAATAAATCTAGTTTATGCATCCTACATTGAGAATTGCTGTCTTAAAAAATTCAACAGATTGATACCATACTACCTACCACATAAGCTGAATGAAGAAGGGCTAGGAAAGAAAAGAATTGTTTAAATAATACAAAAGTTTCATAGCAAAGGAAACTGACTCTTTTGGAAGGTGAAAGTATTGCAACAAAATATATGAAGCCCTATGAAATGGTGAAACAATTCCAATAACTTCCAAACTGCTTTAGAAGAACAATCAAAGAATTGTGTGTATATGAGTAATATTATGTATATATATATATATATATATATATATATATATATATATATATATATGCATAAAATGCAGCTCTTAGGGAATAATGGGAAAAAAAGTCTAAAAAGATACTAGAAACCTTAGAATAAAAGACAGGCATTTCCTTTAACAATACTCTTTTAAAAAGAATGACAGAATTGACAAATGAAAATAAGCAAGAAGAAATTTTAATGAACAAAATAAAAAGACAACAAAATTTGAATAGACAAGAACTCTTCAAAACAAGAATCCTGTATTTGAATATAAATTATAAAGAAATAATTTATGGCTCATAGTTCTTTGGAAAAAATCATGAAATATAAATCTGAATATCATACATAAAAGTAAATAGAAATTCTGGAGGAAGAGAATAAAGTACAAAATCCATTAAAAAATCCCCCAATATAAAGTAAGCTTAGATTGAAACTTTCTTGCCAACAAACTTCACAACCATATTTCAAATTTTTAACATTAAGCAATTTTAGCAGATAGCAAGGAAAAATACATTTCCATTCTAATGCTAATTGCTACTTATTTATAAGAAATTAAAGGGAAAAAAAACAAACACAAAATAGTGTATTTTAAAAGGAAAGAATATTTCATTAAGACTCCAAAGTAAAAAATGTTGTGCCACAGTTCCCTAATTATCTTGACACAGTTTCCCTAATTGTCCTGCCTAGGTTTCTAATTGTTCTCCTCAATCCTGCAAAGCCACCCCTCCCTCTTAGTCATCAAAATATTTGATAAGGATAAAAGATATTATATTTTAGAACATCAGAATGCCTCTCCCCATCCCAGTCTACCAGAATATCAGATACCATCTTTTCAAGGTGCCTCTCCCCATCTTCAGGATGCCTATCCCCATTACGTCATCCCCTCTCTGGTGCCTCCCCCCACTCTATCAGAGTCCATTTCCCGCTCTTAGTACCCTGACTCTACTCTTGCCTCAGTCTACCCCCTGTATGTGAGCCATGTGTATATATGTCATAGAGAACTCACACTGTTTACTGGATTCTTGGAGACAATAGTCTCATTCAGCTCTGGGACCAAACCATGGATCCATTTGGTCCCAGTAAATCTCTCTCTTTCAAATAAAATATTAAATACTCTCTAATCTCTATCTTGCCTCAGTTTTTCCAGCATTACAAAAGTAGCAAACATAGCCTTACATGTGCCTAGACATATCAAAAAAAGAAAAATAAAAGTTTTGGATTAAGGAAGAAAATAATTACACTAAAGTAGAAAATCTTTCCATTTTTTCCTACATTGTCTTATACATTCAACATTTTCTTTTATATTTCTTTTATGATGGTATCAGTAAAAAGAAAATATTGGTCTTTAGTCTCTATGGGAGAAACAGACAGTTGAAAATGGTTACGCAAAAAGGCACGCTCTGATAACACCACATATATTCCATAGAAGTAGGAGGGGATAGAACAGGAGTTTTGCAAATTAATTTTGTTGTGGTTGGGAATTTGTTTTAGTTCCAGTAGAACAGCATCTATAAGTTGGGATGGTATTACTTGGTAATAGTTCTCACTTGGAGATAGTTGAATAGGTTCAAAGGATGATGGTGTAACATCTAAAAGGATAAATGATGGAGGACTTTGAGCTCCTCTATAATTGCTTCCAATGTGCAAAACATGTGGTTTGGAAGTGTCTTGTGATTACCTAGGACATCAGAATTGGGGCTCATTCAAAAGGTTTTTGTTAAACAGGACTTGGCCCTTTATTGTTTTTTCCTTTTTTTTTTTTTTTTTTTTTTTTTTTTTAGTGCCAGACTGTTTTTGGGGTGAGACAATGATGTAAGAGGAAAATCCTTAGACCATTACCATCTGAAAGTAATGTGTGACTTGTGGACATTGTCTTTGTTCTTTTCCTCTTAATGTTTAGGCTTTCCTATTTTATGTGAAAGAGATTGGAGGTAGGTATAATAAGGTTAAAAGTGTTGGCTATCACAGTCCAGTTGATGTCCATGTTAGGATGTGATAGAAGACAGACAAAGCCTAAGCAACCTGCATTGTACTATTCTTCAGTAGAAGAGATGGTATATCTATTCTCAGAGTTGTTAGAAAGCATATTAGAGTATTGGTCCTGGAGTCAGGAAACCCCGAGTTCAAAATCAACCTCAGGCATTTAACTGTTTATGACTCAATTTAACCTCAGTTTCTTCCTCTGGAAAAAAAAAAAAAAAAAGAATAACAAGAGCAGTGCCTTTCTCCTAAAGTTTGTGTAAGTATCAAATTAGCTAATGATTGTAAAGCATTTAATATGTAGTACCTGCACATATATAGATGTTAGATAGCATTATTTTTATTATTATCAATTATCTGTCAACCATGCCTGTTAAAAGTTAACTTGTAAGGAGCAGAGAAAAATATAATTTATTGAAAGTAATTGAAGCCAGAGCATCAGTACATAAATAAGTCCAAGATAGAAATAAAGGTTCCATAAGTACCAAAATATTCATATCTGGTTTCTATATGGTAGTAAAAAAAAAAAAAAAAAAAAAACAACAACCTGTAAATAAAGTGAGTGACCATATGTTTAATAAGAGTTGAAAGAACTGTGATATATGGATGTATTAAAATGTTATTATATAACATAGTACCTGCACATATATAGATGTTAGATAGCATTATTTTTATTATTATCAATTATCTGTCAACCATGCCTGTTAAAAGTTAACTTGTAAGGAGCAGAGAAAAATATAATTTATTGAAAGTAATTGAAGCCAGAGCATCAGTACATAAATAAGTCCAAGATAGAAATAAAGGTTCCATAAGTACCAAAATATTCATATCTGGTTTCTATATGGTAGTAAAAAAAAAAAAAAACAACAACAAACAAAAAAAAAAACAACCTGTAAATAAAGTGAGTGACCATATGTTTAATAAGAGCTGAAAGAACTGTGATATATGGATGTATTAAAATGTTATTATATAATAAAACATGTATTAATCATTTGTTTATAATTATATATTCATATATGAAGATATGATCTATATAAATATATAATTAATTATTTATGATTATGTATAACTATTAAAGTATACAAATAACAATTAATATAAAGAATTTATAGAATCATGGGAAGATGTTAATGAAAATGAACTACTGTAAAGAGAAATAAAGTCGAAACAACAATATATGAATTACCATAATGTCCATGAAAATACAATGAAAAGGAAATCAAACTCTGAGTAACAGGAAACCCAATGAAAGTCATAGAAAACAGAAAAGAAAGCATACTCCTCTTCTTCATGAGAGAGAGGAAGGGAATCACCAAAGATGATATATGCTTATACGTATTATATGCAGTAACTGTAGTCGAAGTTTTTACTTCATTGTTTTATTACAAGGGATCCATCAATCTTTTGTTGGGGGTGGGAGTTCGATTTAGTACCAGTAGAATAGCATCTATAAGCTGGGATGACACAACTTGATAATAGTAGAATAGTGGAATTTGGACTGCACTTTGAAGAAAAAAAACTGTTTCCATAGGGAAATATATGAAGTTAGTGTTTTCCAAAGATCATGGTTGGCCTACACAAATGCAAGTACTTGTGATGTGGGTTGAGGTCCCTTTAAGATTCCTTTCTGATCCCCAACCTCCCCATCCCCCCATTGCTGAAGAAGCTAGGATCTTTGACTCACTAAAGCACCCTTTTGAATTCCAATGATATCAAGGCTTTCCCAGCCCCCACCAGATCTGAGCTAGCTTGAGCTTTCCCAGCCCCCACTATCTGCTCAGATTTCCCCAACCCTCACAAACAGCTTCTTCCTTATCTAAAAACCCATTGAATTCTATTCAATGCTAACTTTGGCAGAAATCAGCCAGGAACCTAGGATTCCACCCATCTTCAAGATTATAAAAAGGGGAACCCTGGAAGTCCACTTTTTGCAGGAGCCCCCAAAACATGGTATCCTTCTGCCCATGTAAGGGTTCCTGCCCTCCCGGAGACCACCTCTGGCCCTGGTGTCTTTCTAATTTTACCCTTATTTCCAAACTCCTATTATAAACCTTTTTTATCAATCTAGGTTTTCGGGCCTGTGAATTCCTTTACAGGGAACTCTGCACTGTCACTAGACTATCCTTGCACTGAACCAAAAAGAGTTCCCCCTTTCCTAATTCTCATCACTTGGAAGAATAAAAGTAGTACACTTTGGCTGTTCTGCTGCCTCCTATTCTGCAATCCTAGTTCCTAACTTTCAGGCAAAACATTACAAAGATCTGGAGCAGCATGAGGTTAATATGTGTGACAAAGAGGAAATTGATGCAAGATATTGAATCAATAGGTTTACCCACTTATTTGATGTGGATCATGAGAAGAGAGAAGAGTAATGGATTCTAAATTTTTCACTTTTTTTGAACCAAATGAGTGGTAAAAACATCAGCAGAAATTTCTAAGTTGAAAAAAAAAAAGATTATTTTTGGTAGGAAGATAATGGATTCAGTTTTAGATGTGAAAAGTTTGAGATGCTGATGGCACATTCAGGTGGGATTGTTCATCAAACAATTCAAATATGGGAATAGAGTTTGGGCTTGGACAGTCTCTGGCCTCATTGAATTTGTATTCCTGAACATATTATAGGATTTAAATAATATTTTCTGGAAAATGACTCAAAAGGAAATTCACCTCATAGAATGTAGTGCTTAAAGGCACTTTAAACATTAAATCATTCCAATTGTCTCGTATATGAAGAAAGTAAATTCAGAGTTAAACATTTGCAAAAAGGCATTGCATTGTTAAATGATTAATTCTACTATTTTATTTATTATTATAAGTTATTAATAAATTAATACACACTCAATTTGATATATTTTTGTTTGATCTCTTCATTTTACACAGGAGGAAACACATCAGGGAGCTTTAGTAAGTTTCACAAGTTTACACTAATTAGTGATGGGCCCGCATTAGAATTTAGGCCTTCTTAACTCCCAGGTTGATGCTTTTCTTTCATTACAGAAGAACCATTAGACAAAAGGAATTTTCATGTCTCTCTAAGGTAGTGTTTATAAAAAGAACTAGAAATGCATCTTTAAAGAAATGACAATATATTTTAAAGAATGATACTAATGTAAGGCAATAAAATGAAATAATTAAGAACTTGGCAAACTTTAAATTGCTATATAATTTTACTGATCAAAAAATAATAAATTTGAAATAGAAAGCCAAGAAAGGAATGTTCTTCAACATGAGGGTGATTTTATTGTTATTTTCTCAGAGTTTACATAATATTCTTTTTGTCATAGATGTGAGGTCTGAGGTAGGAATCATCAAGGAGGTTCTTCCTTATTTGATAATTTTTATTCTTTACTCTTACCAAATCGACCAAACTTTTACAAAAGTACCATTTTAGTAGTTTTGAATTTAGTGAATTCAAGCAAGAAAAATTTCCAAATCCAGCATGAATGGTGTGCTTGCGTTTGCATGCTGCTTTGCTATTGTGCAATGTAAACAGTTTTGATCTAAAGATGAAATTTGGCAAGTGACTAATCTTTGCTATGACCTAATTGTTTGGGGTACCTCAATAACAAAATGAGAGCAGATGAAGTGGCTGCTGTACATATGCCATCATTTTGGGAAATAGAAAGGACACATGAGAGTGAGCACCAGGAATGGGTTGAATTACTAAGATGGGCTTTTCTTCCTCTGTCCTTTTTCTCCTTGCCATCAACTCCCATCATACACATGCTCAAAACCATAGCCCAAAGATGAAACCAATTTTAAAAAACAAACTGTATCCCTCAAAATACAAAAGGATTTCTTTACTAGTCATCATGGATCATGAACAAATTTAGACTAGAACTATTGTTTGAGGAAGACATTTCAGGATCTCAGTTTAAGTATGTGTGTTTCATAAAGCTAGAATCTGTGGCATTTCTACTGAAGGTGATATCTTCCTCTATAAAGAATTTTACAATTAATGATTTAGTTCCAATCTTCCAAAAATCATTTTTGAGATGTGCAAAAAAGCATACTAATATACTATTGGTGAAGATGTGAACTAATCCAAGCCTAGAGGAAAATAATTTGGAAACATGCCCAAAAGATAATTAAATTGTACCTGCCCTTTGGAATACAGAGATATACTTCAAGAAAACTGAAAAAAAAAGATGAAAAGGACCCACATGTACAAAAATATTTATAGTAGCTCCATTTTTTCTTTTTTTTTTCTTTTTTTTTTTTTTTTTTTTTTGAGGCTGGGGTTAAGTGACTTGCCCAGGGTCACACGGCTAGGAAGTGTTAAGTGTCTGAGACCAGATTTGAAACTCGGGTCCTCCTGAATTCAAGGCTGGGGCTCTATCCACTTCACCACCTAGCTGCCCCTCCCTTTTTTCTAGTAACAAACAATTGCAAACAGAACATCCATCAATTTGGAGAAGGGCTTAATAAACTGTGACATATGCGTGTGATAAAATATATAAAAAATTGTAAGAGATGTTAATTTTCTGATCCAAATTGAAGTCAACAGGACCAGGAGAAAAGCTAGAAAGTGAAGCAATAGTGCATATAAAATCAACTTTGAAAAACTTAGTAATGCTAATCACCAAAATGACCCACCACAATTCTATTCTAAGAACTCATAATAAAACATATTATCCACTTCCTGATAGAGAATTGATAAGTGAGAATAGATTGAAGCATAATTCCTCCCTCTTTATCCCCTCCCCTCCCCTCCCTTTCCCTCCCCTGGAATTTTTTTCTAAGTTCTGCTGAAGATCTATTCTACATCAGTGGAAAACATCTTAGCTGAGCAGTATTTTGTTTCCCATTTCACTCAATGCTTTTGATATGAAGTAGCCAATGGTTGAACAATATATTTTGTAATTCCAATCTTAGAGGTCATCTTGATTACTATTTAATGTCACTGAAAAAGGGGAGTTTAAAAAGAAAAGGAGGAGGAGGCATTACGTTCTTTGTTCTTTACATATTGTAAACTAATTGTACAAAGGCAAATGTCATGATTTGCTAAAGAAAATAGCTCTGTTCTCATATTGCTATCAAAGATTTGCTCAACATAAATAATGTTCTCATAAAAATTAGCTATTAGAAAGAAGGCTTATGTTCTAGTAAGTACAGTTTTCTCAGTTATGTATTTTGAGTTTTGTTTGGAAAAAAAGCATAAAACATCATCTTCATTCCTTCAGAATATACCGTTCTACCCTTGAAATATCATGAAACTAGACTGTGTAACTTCTCAAATAGTCTTAATTCAAAAATAAATCTAATAAAATAAATTTAGACATCTTTTGCCTGAAATTATCTTCTTAACTAAAATGACTGCTTTTGACAGAGTACTGAGTTCTTGTCAATGATGAGAATACACCACTATAGAAAGGTCAGTGGTTCTGGTACATTTCACATTTACAAAGACTCTCACACAAAGATCTTTTAAGAATTATTGTTTTTTGTTTTTACTGACTTGCTTTTTGCTACCTTTTGTAAGCAGCTACTACTTGTACTTTTCTATAATTGCTTTTTTAATATTTTTGTAGATGTACTTCAACTGATGTTGTCCTCCCTTTCCTCAAGAAGATTAAGTATTGGCTAAGGAATAGTTCTTTTGTTGTTCTCATTATAGCTACTGTTTTGTATCTGATAAACTCTGTAAAATGGGATTGGAATCTGTAGAGTATTTACTTTTCCTTCTTTCCCAATTTAAATGATATAGATTTTCCAAGCAGACTAAATCAGAACTGCCACATTTAAAATCACAGAATTTTAGAATTGAAAGGACTCCAGAGATCAAATATTTTATTCTGGGATAGAATACCTTCAATACCATATCTAATAGGGGATCACATACGACAGAATTTCATGGATTTGCTTTTTGCATTCACTGAATCTAACCACTAAATTTACTTGGTTTTATGGGGGTAGGGGTGGGGAATGTCCAGCATCTCTCTTTCTCTCTCTCTCACTACACATACACACACACACACACACTCCAGAGGAAACAGCCTAACACACACACACACACACACACACACACACGTGTGTGTGTGTGTGTGTGTGTGTGTGTGTGTGTGTGTGTGTGTGTGTGTTAGGCTGTTTCCTCTGGAGCTAATTTTGCACAAACCAAATTTCAAATCTAATGGTATAGTCATGCAGTATACAATCATTTATTTTCCTGACTAGGAAGTAATGGGAGCTGGGAAAGAGTTAGAGGAGAGGGGCAATTTTATTGACATTATGCAACACAGCATGCTGTCTCCATACCAGTGGAACTTATTTATACTTAATTATGCTTTGCATTATAAAAATACAAAAAAATCTAGGTTTTGGTTGAAGACTTTTATTAAGGAAAACCCCCCCTGCCCTTTAATGTAAATCATTTAACATAGAAATATTTCAAAATTTTAAAAAGTTTTTCTTTGTGAAACATTATATACATATACTTATATGCATGTGTGTACACATATGTTTAAATATATATATATGTATATACATATATATGCAAGCACACATGTGATTATAATTGCCTGAAAATATTATAAATATAAATATATATATATATATATTATACACATAAATATATATATATATATTATACACACACACACATATATATATGTATATATATATATATATATATATATATATAGTATGGATATCTGTGTTATGTGCATGGTATATATATATATATATATATATATATGTATTCATAGCATCTGTAGGTTTATATGCATATATGTAATTACATGCTTATAAACACACATATATATAATGTGTATGTATGTGTATATATATATATACATATATATGTGTGTGTGTGTATATGTAAATTTCTATCTATAATCTATGTATCTATGTAGTTGCTTTTTTCAAACCCACTTGGTCCTAGCAGAAAACATCTAATTCCTCTTTTGCATGACAGTAGTTTAAAAACTTGACAACTATCATATCCTATCCCCAATTAATATTTTCTCTCTCTGGATTAACCTTTCCCTAGATGGTTCACTTTCAAGGCTCTTAATCTTCCTTATCTTCCTTCTTTGGACACTCTTCATTTTGTCAATGGCTTTTTAAAAAATGTGGTGCATAAAACTGAACATAGTGGTATAGATCTAGTCTGACGATGACTGAGTATAAAATTAATCATGACTTTCATCATGGACATAATTACTTTATTAATGTATATCATGATCACATTAACTTTTTTGTCTGTTACATTATAGCATTAATTAATATGCAGCTGGCAGACCACTAAAATATTATCAACATTTTTGTAATATAAACTTTTTCTTGGCTATGGTTTCTCTTGTACTTGAAAAGCTAATTTGTTTTTTAATCAGCTGAAGACATTATACTTATCCCTCTTAAATTTTATCATTACATTTTGCTATCAGTATGTTCTATAAGTCGATTTTGTTTTTGATCCCAACTTTCCAAGTGATAGCCTTTTCATTTATATATATATTTTTTCTAATTTGCTGATTTCATTGACTTTGTTTTAACTGGTTTGTGATCTGATGTATTTTGCTAGTCAATTTTGAAATGGCCAGCTTTTAGGCAACCAGAACAGCAGTCTTTACTTTCTCCAAATCTGAAGCTTTTCCAGTTTGGGAGAACTTGCCAGAATTTACTCTCTACTGACATAGAACATTAGAAATTTCAGCGTGATCTCTATGTTATGAGGAGACAAGAGAAGATTAGAGAAGCTGAGTACTTAGGCTATTTGATGAATTTAGAAGCTCCTAAACCAAATAAAAAACTCAGATATTGGTCTCTGCATTAATGAAATTTACAATTCAATTTAATAAATCTACTATTCATAAAGAACTAAACTAGAAAATAATTCCTTTCTTCCTTCTTGAAGAACATGCTGTATCCTACAAGGGTTATCCTGAACTACCAAGTCAAGTAATGATATTCTTACTCATTCAGAAAAGAAAACTGCATAAACATCAACATTTAATGTGATTAGTCATTCCATGAGTCAATCAAATTTTCATATATTGGGTTACTGAATAATAAAGATCCCTAATGGTATGGAGAAGAAGAGTGATCCATTTTGGGGAGGCAGGAGAATAATTCAAGTACAGTTTAATGCCATGATTTTTGATCCATGTTTTCATATTCTTTTCATTCTTACTGTTTTATTCCACACTAGAAAGATTTGGGATTTCTGTTTTTATCCTTTTCATTTTGTCTTAATGTTTTTAAAAGGCACTAACAGCAGGTCCAACTCTCATGCTGAACTTTTAGGTTGAGCCTTGATTGAAAACCAGCCCCAGCTGTGTTGTCTCAATGTCCCTTTCCCCCCCCCCCCCCCCCACAACTGTTCTCATTAGTTACTAATCTCTGGCATCTCTCACAAACTATATAGTAGCACAAAACTGGGCCCATCTGGGTTAGGCTGATAGCAACCTACTCTTAAAAGTAGACTTTTGAACATCACATCACACCTCAGAGGAGCGTCTTTCTAATGAGTACATTTGCAGTATTTGCAATTGCTAAACTGGATCATGAAATCTGAAGGGAATCCCAGAGTTTAGTGATATGACTACTGCTTTTCTAATCACGTATCTTTCAATGATGCGTGAACAGCAGCACATTTTGTAAAGTACTACTGTGTCATAATACTAACAATGATAACTTGCCTCTTTACTGCTATAATTTCAAGAATTCTTATTACTTATTTAGCATTTTTATTCTAGTATTGACTGTTCTAAATCATTAGGGTCAAACTGAAAACATATAGTATAATGTGGAGGACTTGCTGATATCATTACTGCCTTTTAAATATCCCTTACATGATTTTCTCATAAGCCTCTCTACAGAGCTAATACTATCCCCCCTTTTTTTTCTCCTTCCTTTGTTTTTCTTTTGTTCTTCCTAGGATAGTGCCAATCACACGTTTCAAAGGAATGTCCCAATGTGTTCCCCAGTTGAGACAATAATCTACATGGGTGGAAGGCTCTACCACCTCCACCATGTCGATATTAATGGGACTGAAGAGAGGGGCAAAAGCAGATGAGACTAAGGATGAAGATAAAGTGTGGCCGTTAGGTGAAAGAAATTAATCATCTAGAAATGATGTTTTAAAAGTCTCTGTCAGTCTCTCTGTCTCTCTCTGTCTCTCTGTCTCTCTCTGTCTCTCTGTCTCTGTCTCTGTCTCTCTCTCTCTGTCTCTCTCTCTTTGTCTGTCGGTTTGTGTGTGTGTGTGTGTGTGTGTGTGTGTGTGTGTGTGTGTGTGTGTCTTTGTGTGTGTGTGTGTGTAGCTCTGGGATAAAGTCCTAAACCCTGTAAATTATCTTGTTCCACTCAGTGTCTTGACATCACTTGTACATATGTCAGATTCTTGATCTAATTTGACTTTTTCTTTCCATAATCAAGATTTGCTGAGAGAAAGGTTTCTTATAAAGTAGATAAACATTTCCTCAGAAATATTTATCTAATGAGGAGATGTTTCTTAATTCATTATTTATATAAATATGCTAAGTCAAATACTCAATTCATGCATCCCTTCAGTTATAAAATAGTGTAATGCCTTTTTGGGCTTATGGTAGATTTAAATTTATTTTAAAAATTTAATTAGAACAGAGTTCTTAAGCTGAGATCTATATTTTTGGTAACTTTATTTCAATAGAATCAATTTCCTTTATAACTCTATTTATTCTATTTTTGTAAGCATAAACATTGATTTCTACAGGTTATATAAGGAGTTCTTGATATAATAAAAATGTTTAGTTTCCTCATAGAGACATATTGTAAGTTTACAGGTTAGTTCTCCCTTACAAATGAAACTAGAGCAATAAGTAACTCATGCCAATAATCTTTCCTTTCTATTTTTCTTTTTATGACTCTCATAAACAGGGCCATGTTTTTTGAACCAAAATTTGGGACACATTCTCAATCAGTTTTTGTTGTTGTTGTTGTTGTTGTTGTTACTATAATTAAATGGAATATATATCAGTATTTATATAATAGTTTTTGCCAATTGCTAAAAACATCCTCACAATATTGATATCTATCTATCTATCTATCTATCTATCTATCTATCTATCTATCTATAGCTATACAGAAGATAGATTAGGATATTGATGCTTTTATTAGTAATTGAAATACTTCTCTAGCCTATGGTTATCTTTTGCAGCTTCTGTAAATCAAGAAACTAAATTCATTGAGTTTGTATCTGTTGAAATCATTTTCCAGGAAATTTACATGAATTGATGCTAAGTGAAGTGAGTAAGAACATTGTACACGCCAATAACAAAATTATGTGGTGATCAATTCTGATGGACATGGCTCTTTTCAACAATGAGATGATTAAGGCCAATTCCAAAGTACTTTTGATGAAGAGAGTCATTTGCATTCAGAAAAAGGACTGTTGGGATTGAATGTGGATCACAACATAGTATTTTCACCTTTTTATTGTTTGCTTGCCTTTTGCTTTCTTTCTTGTTTTTTTCTTTTCATGTTTTTAATTTTATTTTTCTTGTACAACACATTATATGTGGAAATATGTATAAAAGAATTGTAAAGATTTAACATATATTGGACTGCTTGCTGTCTATGGGAGGAGTAGGGGAAATGGAGGGAGAAAAATTTAGAACACAAGGTTTTACAAGGATGAATGTTGAAAATTATCTTTGCATGCTTTTTGACAATGGAAAGCTATTACTAAAAAAGGGAAAAATAATTTTTCTAGGATATCTCTATAGTTTAAGGTAACACATCACAAAATATTTGAAACTAGGATTGATCTATTGATTCCTGATTGGACTGGGGTCATATTCTAGCCTAAACATCTGACCCAGGACCCAAGATAGCCAGGAATCTGAAAACCTGGAACCTAGATACAGAGGTTCTTAGAAGAAAGGCTCACTCCTGGAATAACAGAGCCAGATTATTTTCACTGAACTTGAGATCTATAGTATTTAGTCAAGGAAAGAAACTAGGGAGTTTTGAAATGATAAGTCTTCACCAAAGAGCTATAGGATTATTATGCTAAGGATTAAAACAAATACTTCTTTTCTTTACTCTCTTCTATTTACAAGTTTGTATATCTACCTTCCTTTTGTCCTGAACCCCAATGAGCACTGATGAAGAAGCCTTATGAACTCAAAATACTTACCTACTGTTCACCTACTGGTTAAGAAGATTTCCCCAAGTTGTGTTGATATGGTCCCTGATCTTGATAGGGCTTCTAGAAAAGAGAATTCAGAGGATCCATCATGGTACAGCATAAATACCTAAATAAGACAAAAATGGATGAACTGTCAGGCTATAATTTATTTGTATAAATGAAAATGTTAAAAAATGCTGTGAAACATTATAAGGCAAAGGAGAAATAAAATAATGGTTTTTGAATCATTGTCTATAAGACCTCATTGTAAAGATCTTCATCTTCATAAAACATATGCCCTTTTTTTTCAAGATGGTTTTAGATTTGAACTTATTTTAATCAGTAGATTGTAAATGATAAAACAATTACCAGGTGATTCCAAATTTGTTCTTGGAAGACTGCAAACCAGATGTTGCTGGAAAAAAAAAATCTTTCTTAATCCTTTGCCTTTTTGTGTGTATGTGTTTTGCTTGGGGCATAAAACATTTTTTTTTTCCTTTTCAGTGCTTAAAGGGTTGTTTTCAATTAGAATTCTCTTTTAGCTACAAATACTTACAAATTTTAACTACATTGTCCAATTATTAGTTTATCTTTAAAAGAGAATAGTATTGAAGAAATTACTGCCCTAACATTTTAAAACTTGATTTAAATGAATGATAATGACATAAAATGTGCATTGTTTTCAACCTATGCCCCTGTTTCCCAAACACAAAAGCTGGGTAAAGGATTCTTGCCAACTGTACAAGAGCACATGTGCTTGGCATATGGGGTCCCAGGCTGATCTTCAGAACATCAGCATACCTGCCATGCTAAATGTACTGTAACTACAAAAAAATTAAAGTTCCATATATGGAAGAAAAATCATCCATCACTCCAAGCAGTGCCCAGGCAGTTCAAAATCACTTCCTAGGGTAGTGATCAGGGGAATGGAAGCTCTAGAAATTACTTAGCTTTGATATTTAGAAAACCAAATCCAATCCTGAAATGTCACTGCATAGTAGAACCCAAGTTGTAACAATACCATATATGTGAGCTATCACTATTATACTAGGAAGCAGCTTGGAGAGATAGAAAGAATATTGGAATTGTATTAGAAGAATCTTGGTTTCAATTATATTTTCTGTCTTTGCAATTTAATGATTCTTGTGACCTTCATTTCCTATTCATGTCCATGAATTTGCACAGAAAGAAAGGAAAGAAGGAAAGAAAAAAGGGAAGGAGAAAGGAAGGAGAGAAGAGAGGGAAGGAGGGAGGAAAGAATGGGAGAAGGAAGGAAGGAAAGGATAAAAGGAGGAAGAGAGTGATGAAGGAAGGATATAAACAAGGAATAGAGGAAGGAGGGAAGGGATAGATATTTATTAAATACCTACTATGTGCTAGGCATTTTGCTAGATCCTTTACAAATATTATCTCATTGAATTCTCACAACAATCCTATGAAATAGACTATTAATGTCCCCATTTTATAATTGAGGAAAATGACACAGATAGAGGCTAAATAACTAGCCTAGGGTCATGCCATTTTTGAATAAGCCAGTTCAAATTTTAACTCAGGTCTTTCTGGCTCTAGGTCCTGTGCTGTCCATTGTATCAGCTAACTTCCTCTGACTATATTTCATTGCTAGAAGGTACCTTAGAATATCTGTGTTTCCATCAAAGCTCAGTTCTAACACTACTTCCTCCATGATACCTTTCATTACCCACCCTCTCTCACCAGTGTCCCAGTACCCAACTGCTAATTCACTCTTACCAACTGCCTTGTTTTTATGTTGTATTTATTCTGTATTCTCAAATCCTCAATAACATCTATTATTTTATTGGTTCCATAATTCCCTCCAAGTGATGCACATCTTAATTTCACCGTACTTTCATATCCTGTGCTACTCTTCTTGAGATTGTCCAAAAGACCTTCCATTTTTCCTCCTGATATTGGGGTCAGTACCAGGATAGCCCTATTGTTGGCTATCTGGCATTGTTTGTTCTTGCCACAGGAATGTCATATAATTCTTTCATTGAAAATTTTACTTCTGTACTGCAAAGATCATCACCAGTCAAATACTGAGCCTGTACAAGTCAAGTGTGTATTTTTCTGACCCATCATAAGACTCTCTATGGTCATCTGTGTAAAAGACTCTTAGTTTTAGCTATCTGGAGGCAGGTACATACTATGTCTCATTGCTATATAGCAATACCAATGCCTGCTTAGGGCATTCTTTTTATATCTATCTTAATATAAACAGGCAATAAGAATTTTGAAGCAATTAGGCAGTGAACTAAGGAAGTCAATGAGGCAAAACCCATTCAAGGTTAATTAGCTTAATATTCTAGATACCAGTCTTTAAAGATGGGCCTTTAATTTCTGATATTAAAGTAGCAATTTCTTGAAATGAAATTAGTTCTTTCTCTTCTTCCTGGTCAACATATTCATATTCTTCTATGTGCAAGTGCTACAGAATATAAGCTTTATGAGGGCAGAGACTATTTTTTTAAAAATCTGTATTCTCTACCACAGAGTATTCCCTCTCCCCAGCTTTCCCCCCCCCCCAAGCCTGTGAAAGCTTCTCCCAGATGAAATGGGTAGATGAGACAAAAACGATTTGTTCCAACAGCCTTAAAGATAGCTGAAGCAGGCAGTGTGGAGAGCTTAGAGCTTGGTTAGAAATTGAAGACCCCAAGATCATCCACTGTATCCCAGCCAAAAAATACTGGACTTTTATCTTGCCACTGGACTCCATCCCTCTGGAAGTGAGAGTGAGGCTGATAACTTTGTATAACTCTGCCTCATTTAAATGCAATTCATACACGAGTCAAGTCATTACCCTGTGAAGTCATCAGTCTTTGAAAATGAAGGATAAACAATTTTTTTTTAAATAGAAGGCAGCAAGGTGTCATGGTAAACAGAAAGTTAAATTTGGAGTCTAGGAGACCAAAATTCAGAACCAGCCTCAGAAACATGCTTAAACCATGAGACTTCAGAATAGTCACTAAATCTCTAAGTGACTGTTTCCTGTCTGAGGATCAAATGAGATAAGATGTGCCAAGTACTTTCGAAATTAAAGGATTACATAAATGCTAACTTTTATTATAGCATATGGTCCCTTAATAAACGCTTGTTAATTCAAGTGAACAAGCACATATTAAACATTTTCACTGGCACTTTGCTCAATGCTGGTAATAGAAATACTCACAGAAACAAAAATTCCTTGCCTTCAAGGAGCTTACATTCTAATGGAGAAAAGTTATATACATGAAAGGAAGCTGAAAAGAGTCAGGAGTAATAGGGAAGAAGTCCACAACAATGGAGAGTCAGAAATGCCTCCGGAAAAGGACAAAGACTTTGCTGGTCTGGGCATCCTAATTAAAATAGCTTCTGGAAGAAGTTAGCCAATCAGAAGAAGAAACTATAAGGACTGAAGTCATTTACAATGTGAAAATTTTCTGATAGAGAGAATTTACAGGTTTCAAAGGTGGGGGAAATTTCGCTAGCATGATAGAGGAAGTCCTGAAGTGCAACCTGTCTGTAGGCAAGTCCTTTCACCACTGGGCCTCAATTTCCTCAAATAAAATGAAAGGATCAGACTAATGATCTGAGAAGGTCCATCTATGAAGCTGTGAACCAATTGACACTATTAGGAACATTATTTTAAGTGTGCTTCTCAAAGCTGAGCATTTTCAAAGACATCACCAGGTGGGTTAATGGAAAACAACTTCTCAATTAGGCAACTTTGCAAATGTTAAAAACATTGTGATTGGTATACAAAAACAGTTTTATCAACCTGAAAGCTGAGTATCCACACTTCTTTTATTCATTAATGTTATAGCAATAAGACCCCTGAGAGTACTCAGAAGCACCAGCCTTTTAAAAGTTTAGTACTGGTGCTGCTGGTCATATTTTTAATTTACACTAATGTTCTTTCTGTCCCACAACAATCTATATTTTTTTGAACTGTTTTCAAACCCTGAGCCAATGCACTCCTGCTGACTTGTTTGAAGGCTGTAGGGAATCAATTTTATGTCTATTTTCAAATAAACAGGCACAACAAAACTTGGGGGAGCTTGGCAGATGGAAGCAAGGGAGGCAATGACGCAGGACCCATTCAAGGTTACAGTTAGCTTTTAGCAAAGGTGCAGTGTGAGCTCTGTATTCTTTTTCTAGGTATACAGAGGAGGCCTGACATAGACTATAATGAAAGACAACTAGATAGTACACTGCCGAGAGTGACAAGCTTGAAGTCAAGAAGTCCTGAGTTCAAATTTGAGTTCACAACTGTGTGAACCTGAGTAAGTCTCTTAACTTATTTTTGACTCAGTAGAACCATTCATAAAATGAGGATAATAATTACACCTACCTCACAAGGTTATTGTAAGGAGGAATAAAGTGCTTTGCAAGTCTTAAAGCATTACATAAATGATTATAATTATTGTGGTTTCCCCTCTTAATTTCTGATTCTAACCTAAAAATAAACATTTGATTTCTGAAATAAGTGCAATATAAATAAATGAATATATACATGTATATAATATAGATAGATAGATAGATAGATACAGTTATTTATTGAAATGAAAAATTAATTGGAGGATCTAAATAGCAGTTTTTATTGTAGTGGGAATATATTACAATATTTTTCCTCATTGTTTTAGCTTTTCTTCTAAATACATTTATAAATAATAAAGGGCAATGAAACCAACAAAACAAGATTTGCATTATTTTGGATTTTGTTAAATTTACAAAATGTTGACATTAATGGTGTCAAGAAAGCCACAACTATATACATCTGACAACACATGACCAAAGTCTGATCAAAAATGTCAAGTAGAATCTAATTCAATCACACAACTGAATCTTAATTCTTGAAGATCACAGACTATTATTATCACCATTTTATAAATGAGAAAACTGAAGCAGTCAGGGTAAGTGATTTACTTAGGTTTACAGAAGTAATAAATGTCTGAATCAAGATTCACATTCAGGCCTTCTTGACTACAAGGCCAGCATTCAATTCAATAAACTTTCTTGCTATCAAAATATATTTACTAGACATGTTTGCTATTGTCATGGATGATCCAAATGGAAGCATAATTCTGTAAAGTTGGTGGTAGGTATATAGATGACATTGCATTTATTAAATCGAATTCCAGAACATCATAGGACTTTCTGAATGAAACCCATGATTGCTCATAGGAAATAATTTTTCTTAATTTGTTGAATAAAACAAATATTTTCATAACATAGTAAAAGAAAACAAACAAGATTGAATGAATTTGCAAATATATTATGCACAACCTGCTCTTCCTTTCAAGACTTATCTGTGTAAATTTATTTTGCCCCCTCTTATCCTGCCCTAGATATAGCTATGATTAAACTTAAATATGTGTGTGTATATTCTGTACATGCATCTATTTATCAGTTCTTGTTCTGAATGCAGATAGTGACTTTCTTCAATATGTCCTTTATAATTAATTTGGATATTTATAATAAGCAATATTATTTACTCAAAGTCATTCTTTTACTTTTATTTATTTATTTATTTATTTTTGGTGAGGCAATTGGGGTTAAGTGACTCGTCCAGTGTCACACAGCTAATAAGTGTTGTGTCTGAGGAAAGACTTGAATTCAGGTCTTCCTCACTTCAAAGCTAGTGATCTATCCACTGATCCATCTAGATGTTCCTCAAAGTCATTCTTAAAACAATATTGTTATTACTGTATGCAGTATTCTTTTGGTTCCGCACATTTCATTCTTCATCATTTCATGCAAGTCTTTCCAGTATTTTTCTATAACTATTAAGTTCTTCACTTCTTATAACACAGTAGTATTCCATCATAATCATTTCACCCATTTCCCAATTGATGAGCATCTCTGCAATTTCCAGTTTAAGTAACAGCATTGAAAGATATAGGTAGTTTAATAGCTCTTTGGCCATAATTACAGATTATTCTCCAAAATGGTTGGATTTGTTCAAAATTTCACCAACAATGAATTTTTTTTCCTTAAAAAATAGTTCTAACCATTCATATGGAAAAAAAGGATGCAGAATATGCATTGCTTAGTCTATGACACATTTCTTAGATGTTCTGTAGAGGTTTTGTGGGAGAGCATGAACAAAGTAAGAAGAGATGAAGTAATGATAATCCATATGAGTGGAAGTAATACCCTGCAGCAATGTGATTACACTTCCATTATTGTGCTGAAATATTAAAGTACAGGAACTTTGACTGAGTCTGAAATACTTTTTAAAGAGGAAGTATCTAAAAGCAAGATTCATATATCTATCTATCTATCTCTATATCTATCTATCTATCTATCTATCTATCTATCTATATGTATATATGTGTGTGTGTGTGTGTATGTGTGTATGTGTGTGTGACATATATTTAAAACACACACACATATGTCTTAAGGGAAAAGTTGCAAGGAAAGTGTTTTGAAATCTAAAATATAGCTTATACCTTTTATTCTCACCAAGAACAACATAAACTTAAATAATCATGAGTATCTTCACAATCAAAAAAAATGGGTATAAGGAGTGGGGGTGGGAAGTAATTCACCTCTCATTCAAAGGAAGTGACTAAAAATAAAACTTCTGTCTGAATTCTCCTCTATCTTGTGACTGTAGATGAAAAACTGTGAACCAACATCCCCTTTCACAATCTCTTTTAAATTTTCCGCTGAAATCACTAACACTGCACATTTTTCACTTTTCTATTTTAAAACTTTTTAAAAAGTGACAAACAAAAATACAGAAGATATTGCAACATGTCTGTCCTGTCTTGAATCATACAGAAATCAAGTTATGATTCATACTTCCTCTCGTTTTCTTTTTTTTTTTTTTTTTTTTGTAGTTTAGATGCTTTTAAAATTATTTCAAAATTATTTTTGGTCTCTTTGGAAAAATAGTAGTAGACAAAAACAATTAATTGTTCAGCACTAGCAAGTTGGTTTCATACAATTATTTTGCCTTCCTTTGTGGCACACATCTGGAGTTTTATTATAGTGTAACTCAAACAACTTGAATCTAATATTTGAATGAGGGCATTACAGCTTGCATATAACATGTTTCATTAATTTATTCTAACTTTCATAATGCAAAATATTTGTTAATAGAAAGGACAAAAATGTCTAACAATGTTAGATTTAGCTTTTCAATTCTTTTTTATTTCAGTTTTTTTTCTAGATTGTACTTCTTCATGTGTTTCCTTAATAAGTCATAATTTATGTCAGATCACATATTAATGCAGTCAACTTGGAATCTTGAGTTCATCTTTCAAATTATCAATTAAATACCTATGCTATATATTTTATATTTCTTTTGTAGGAACTTATACATGTAATTTTTGTCTCCCTAAAATGCTTTTCAAGCAGAAATTCATACTTTTGTTTTTGTAATCCCGGGATAGTGTCTGCTATACAGGAGATGATTAATAACTGCTTATTAATTAGTAAAATTATTGGAAAAATTTGAAAACAGATCAGTCATCAGACAACCCTGGTATTGGGATCTAGGTGCAATTATTGTTTTCATTTAAACTAATATAAACAGAAATCATGTGATTTGTCCAGGGTCATTCAGGTAATAGATATCTGAGGCTAGATTTGAACTCAGGTCTTAGTGACTTCAGGTACATGGTTCTCTTAACTTATCATCATGCTGCCTTGTACATTGCCATAATCAAACCCATGTAATTAAATCAATTTTTTTTGAAATTTCTTTGTAACCATATTGTATAATTCAGTTTATTGTTTGATATTTCTTTATAGCTATATTTTTGACTCAGTTCCTGCAGATTTTATCCATTGAAGACCTTTTCATTTCATTCTTAGATGTTAAGAATTTCATAACTTCCATCCAGAGGCAAAACCACTTTTTGTCCTGCTCAACAAAACCAAAGACTTGTATATGCAGCTCGGTTAAGTCAAGTACTTGGTTAAGTGATACCTGCTTGTGCCAACATTACACAGGCTTTTAAAAATTGTTTATCATGCACTCTGAGAATGCTTATTAATTCTCTTTCTTATTATTTTTGAAAGAAAGTATTAAAATTTGTAGAATTTAGTGTGATGGGCCATATGTTTCATTAATATTGTACAAGTTTCTGTTAAGACACTTTCCAAATCATTTTTTGAATGGCATTGAATATATGTTACTTTTAAAAATGAATTCTTTTCATTTATCTTTGGTTTTAGGATGCCAATAAGTCCATTAACACAATCACCTGCATCTTTTAATACCTTTATGTGTTGCGGATTTAAGATATTTGTAAGTCATTTTCATTCATTAAACCAAGTAGCTTTGGATTTAAGCTCAAAGTCTTCAGTATGCATATTTCCTTGCCATACATTAAACTTTTATACTTATAAGATTAAAATATCATTATTGGTAATATTTCTGTGAATTATGATTAACTAATAATAATTCATATTTGCATAGTACCTTTATCTCCCTCATTAAAACGATAGAGTTTCTTTTGTATGTATAGATTTACATATTGTCTTGATCTTTAGACTTTAAACTCCTTGAGAGGAAGAGCTGTCTTTTGCTTATTTTTGTAACCCCAGAATTTAGAGTGCCTGGAGCATAGTAGGAGATTAATAAGTGTTTATTACTTGTTTGGTCAGTAGAGGAAAAGCCTGAAATTGACAAAGCAGATCAAAGAATATCCTCATCACAACTATAGAGTCAGGGGTATTAAGGAAAGTTCAAATGGTCTATCAATGAGCATTTATTAAGCACCTATTATGTGTAGCACTGTGCTAGGGATATGATAAAAGCCAAATAAGGTCCCTAATTTTGAAGAATTTATAATATAATTTAAATAAGGACTGGAAAGGAATTCAGTTAATGAGAAAGAATAGATTAAATATTTAAAAGCAAATTTATCAAGTAATAAGCATTCCATACACAGGGGAAGGGAAAGGCATGGATGAGACATAATGGGGGCAAGCCTGAAGAGGATGGTAATGACAAAATCACATAAACACATATGCATAAATACATGAATATAAATGATAAGGTCAAAGGACTTAGGGAAAGTGTTTACTCTATGGCAGCCAAAAGTTTGGTATCCAAGAAGGGAGAGAGGGCAGAGGTGGGAGCATGCTAGACATGGGGAAATAGGTTCAGTCAGAGAAACAGTGAGATATATCAAAGGCAGATGAATAAAAGATTCAAAATGAAAACTTATAATCTTCGGACTAGCTTTCTAGAGGGCCTTGGGACCAGCCTTGGTTTCAGCAGACTAATAACCATAAGAATAATCAGGAATAAAGTCCAAAGTCTTTATTGTCTCCTTCGGTCTCCTAGTCTGAACCAGTCTCCCCCATAGTGCAGGAGGCAGGAGAATCACCAGGAAGCCGATCAAAGATAGAATATCTCTCTTCCAATTCTTGTTGGTCCTTATATTCCTTATTGTAATTACGTTATTACAGCATACTGATTATGTGTGAACTTAGAGAACCATTACATCACCATGCTAAGTACTAAGTATATATATATATATATATATATATATATATATATATATATATATATATATATATATATATATATATATATATATATATATATATATATATATATATGATCTAGAGAACAATCATCTCATCAATTCCACTGAATTAACACCTTCATGGAAGTATACTTCTCCAAAGTTCAGCCCTCTACAAAAAATGTATGTGGACATACTACTCAGCTGCCCAACCTATTAAGGTCCTGTAATTTGGAGCAAGAGTAACAATTTTTATTACTATTTGCACACAGAGATGTAGATGCCCCCTCCCTGTCTTGACTGTAGTCCAATTGGGAAAGGGTTTTTTTTTTTTGTTTGTTTGTTTGTTTGTTTTCCCTGTCCAGGCATTACTGGCTAGAACTTCTCCAGTTAGTGGCAGGTTCTGAAAGTTGTCAGAATATGTAGGCCATCAAGATAGATCAACATCTCTCAAAAGGATCTGAACTTTATTACATTTACATAGAATTATTCAGATAGACTAAGAGACTGTAAACTATCAATTAATTTAATCCAGTCTTAATTAAAGACCTTACATACACACACACATATAAATCTTCTGTGGGTGTATATGTGTGTATATATATATATATATATATATATATGTACTTCTCTCTCTCTCTCTCTATATATATATATATGTGTGTACTTATCTATATATGTGTAAATGTATACATTCATACATGAACATAAACACATATCAATATGCACATGAATATAAATGATATCCTTTCCCTAAGAATTCTGAATTTGGAATTTAGAATTCTTAACCAAGAATGTATGAATTTAAAAAATATTTGATAACTATATTTCAGTATAATTGTTTTCCTTTGTAATTCCTTTGTAATTTATTTTATTACTTTATTTTTCCTCCATCATTCTTCTATTTTCCTCCTTTCTTCTCTCCTTTCTTAATTACATACATTTTCAATTTCTTAATTAAATATTATTTTGACATTTAAATTACTTAATGATGATTATGAAAGGGAGGATTTGAAAGTTTCTCCAGCCTGATGGAGGGCTTCATGATGGGAGGAATTTAGAAAATTCTTAAAACTTAAATTAGATATATAAACCTAAAAATATTTATGATTACAATCATAAAATCAGTATATATGAGAACCTAAATGAGTGTCCAGATAGCAAATGTTTTAGAGACCTAAGTAGGAAGAAGAGATCATGGAGGTCTGATAATATAATAGAGTTTTATGGAAGTTATAAGTTAAACCTGGACCAAGAAGGATATTCAGCATTTGAGTAGCTGGAGAATAAGGTTACACTTGGAAGTAGTTGGTACAATGGATAGAATACTGGGACTAGAGTCAGGAAGATCTAAGTTCAGTTCTGGCCTCAGACACTAGGTTTTGATCCTGGCTAAGCCACTTGACCCCTATTTGTCTCAATTCCTCTTCTGTAAAATGGGGAAATGATAGAGAAGAAAATAGCAAACCACTCCAATACTTTGCCAAAAAAAACCCCAAAAAACCCATGGACAATGTCCATGCAGTCATGAATAATTGGGCATGACTCAATGGTTTAATGGCAACAACATAGGAATGTACTTGAGGGCCAGGTACAGTTTCTGTGTGCTGGTGAGTTAAGAAGAGTGACCAGTAATGACCAGAATCGTCAGGAAAGGCTTCAGAAAGAAAATGAGATAGGAGTAATGGAAGATAACAGTGAAGAAAACATTTGCAAAATATAGAGGTAAATTAAGCATGTTATGTTTGTGGAACAAAAAGATAGTAGACAAAGATAGCCATTTAAAAATCAGGATATAACATTTAATATAATAGTGCAATATGTCATTGTTATTTTATGAGAAGATCATTATAGATCCTGGCATGATATTCACTTGTCTTCTATCGCTGAAAACTGATGAAGGAACCATAATATCAAGAACACTCCTGACATTTTAAATGGAAATACAAATAGGGAGGTTTGGTAAACTACTAAGAGGGTTTTGTTTCTCAATCTGCTATTATCTGAATCGTGTTTGATTCTAAGTTTCTTTCGATTTCCATCTGTAGCTAGCCTGCATCCAACTTTGTTATACAATGGGGCCATAAAAGCCTGATAATAGGCTGCTGGGTAGTGGCAGAGCTGTTTCTAATGAGTTCAAATGGGTTTGGTTATTGTGGGCAGTGAATACATGTGTTTACCTTGTTCCACAGCTGTGTTATATTTTAGCACAGTTGCTAACTTGTGGTGTAATGTGAATTTTCTTAATGATCTGCCCCTTTACACGCATGTTTCTCTTGCCAACACTCAAGTGGAAGGCAAGGACCCAAAATGAAGAAAGAGAAATAATTTATTATACCAAAATTTTTGATTTTCAACAATGTGCTCTATCACCACATCTTCTTAATTTAGTACTTGTGATGTTATGTACAGTAATGGAAGGGAGCAAAAGAGGGGATAGCAAGAAGCAGAGACAGAGAAACAGAGATAGGAAAAGACAAAGTGAGGAAGACACACACAGAGAAACTAACACACCAATAGCTAGTCTACATGAGATGCAGAGGAAAAAGTTGGTATTAAGTAAAGGGTTTGTCTTTTTAATGACAAACAGTTGAGATGAAGAAGAATGTTTATTTACACAAAAAAGAGGAATGCATGGTTTTGCAGTCATTTTCATCTCTCATTTTCATCAAACAATTATTCTCCATATGGAAGATACTACTCAGGATGACCAGAAATAAACTCTCTCAGTGGTACATATACCCCAGCAAAGCAAAAAGAAGCCAAGATCCCTTAAAAGGGAAACTCATCTTTACCTTCTACTCTGGAAATTTAATCCATAAGTGGTCATGCCTTGACATCTCCTTCCATTTGTTCCCCATCTGAAACTGGTTAGTCTCCAGCAGGGCCAATACAGATAGGCAGCCAAGTGTGTGGCTGCAGGAAACAGTGCTTAGGTGAGGGTGGGGGTTGGGGGAGGTAATGGTTAAGGTCTATAGTTAAAGTGATTTCCATATTTCCCCCTCCACACTCTATTTTTTAGTTTTGAAAGCTACAGGGGGAAAGCTTACTGTGTTGTCTTTTCAGGAACTTTAGTATAGAAATGTAATAGAAAATCTCTTCCCCATTAAAAGCAGTTTGGATTAACTATCTGAGTTTCACAGTAGTGCATGGTACTTGGATTCAAAACAATAAAGTATGTCTAAACATCAATGAGGTGGGCTCACATTTTGAGGTCAATGGAAATGTCATGTGAAAATCTTTCATACAGTTTATATCTTAAGCTAGATTAGAACTCAGATTACTGGTTCTAAGTACAGCACTCTATCTAAGGAAACAACTCACTTTAATTACTGGGAAGTTTTTTTTGTTTTTTTCACTTAAAAAAAATCAAATCTAAATTTTGTCCTTTGCAACTTCTATCCATTACTCCTAGTTTTGCTCTCTACAGTCAAACAGAACCAATTTAATCAGTCTTGCACAAAATTGCCTTTCAGATACTCAGAGTCCATATAAACTTTAACAAATACTTGTACAAAATGGAAGAGCCTCTATCTAATAGAATTAAGCACATCTAAAGAATGATCTTATTTTTAGGGTTGAATATCCATTGCCTAGTACAATGCCTGGCACATCCTTGTTACTTAGTGCATTCTTAATGACTGATAAATGGCTACATTTTCTGAAATAAGGATAAAATACTTCCTTCAATGCATATTTACATGAAAGAAGGGGAAACAGTCTAGAAGAAAAGACATTACAGGCCAAGGGAAGAAACAATGTTTCCAGTCACCACTGGGTCTCTCCCTAAGCAGATGATCTTCCCAAACTACTAGAACTCCTTCTGCCTCATTTTTCCAAAAAGTTGTTTTGAGGAATTCCTTTATTGTGGTTTTGAATGAAACATCAGCATAATGAATCGTGGTGGGAGAAATTAGAGCATGATATCATGAGACAATGGGGGGCCCTTTGACTAGAAGGGGCTTGGAATCAGCCTGAAGGCCCATAGTTTGCCCTCAGGGGGATCAACAGGGAAAATTTCTTCTTATTTGTTATTCTGTAATAATAACAATTCAAATTTTGGTAGACTTAGAAGTTTACAAAGCACTTTTTCCATCAGAGTTTTTGAGTTTTTAATTCCCTTTCACTGAGAAAAGGAAATTATTTTTTCAAGAGCTTCTCATTTAAATATATATATATATATATATATATATATATATATATATATATTTTAAACCACCTTAATTTCCAAATATTTCACTTTCCCTCCCCAGCTAACCTTCCCTTACTATAAAGAATTCACCAAAGGGAGAGGATGGTGAAGAGAGAAGAAATTCAAGAAGAGCAACCAAGATTATTTCTGATAATATACACGATTTTCCTCATATCTATCCTCTATTTTTGTAATGTGTAGTTTCTTAACTTTTCTCCAGAGCCAACATTGACAAATCTCATTTCATAGTATTTGGTTTCATTTTTGTGTTCTTTCCACTTCTATTGGATTGTCATTGTACACATTTTTTTTTCTATTTACACAGACTTAGTACCATAAAGGACTTCAGAAGCCACCTACTTCAATACCTTCATTTTAGATATAAGGAATCCAAGTCTAAGGGATTTAAGTGACTTGTCCCAGCTCAAATTCTAGAGCCAGCTTTCTTTCTATGATTCCTTTTATTATTTGGTATAGTTAATGTTCTATTGCATTGATATACTATAGGTGTAGAGGGTTGGAACTCTGAAAAGATATACTTGAATCAAGTTCAACAGAATACTTATACTTAAGTACCTACTCAGTGTGATTGATTCTCTAGTTAAGCACATAATGTAATATGGTGATGTAATGGCAACAGTTGGAGTGTGCTCAGTATGTTGTAGTGATGTAATCATACTGAGGTATTTAAGGGAGTCTTAGACACAGACACAGAGAAGACTCCAGACTCCATCTTTGATCAGCCATGTGGTAGCTCTCCTGCCTCCTTCACTTCTCCACCTAAAGGCAAAGGCTTGTCCTGGGACCCTCCAGAGAGCTAGCCTCGACATTACATATAGGTTATTAAACTTTTCTAGGAATGATAGGCATCTGGTTTGCTTCTACTTTTATGCTGCTAAGAAATTATTTATGCATACTTTTTTCTATAAGAGATCCTTCTTTTTATCAGTGACCTTCTCACAGAATATGCCTAGCAGTGCAATGGCTTGGTTAAACTCCTTCTTAACATAATAGTCCAAATTGCTTTCCAAAATTACTAGACCAATGTGCTAATATTTTTCAATAATGCTATTAATGGGAATAACATCAAACATGATCCCAAATGGGATCATAAAGAGTTGGACAGGAATAAAAATTGACTTAAAAAAATCTCCAGAATTCAGTGTTCCTCTTAAACTTTCCATAGTCATCATCACCATCTTCAGGGAACTACATTCTCATAATGAGTTTTTAGAAGCAGTATAGCATGAAGAATAAGGCATTGGACTGGGAGTTAGAAAATTCTGGGTTAAAACCATTTCAGACACTATCTACAAAAAAGTACACTTTTTTAGTCTATAAAATGATGGGGTTGGAATGAATCCTTTTATTTCTAAATCTATGATCTCATAAAGGAGACACGTGGATAGATAAATATAGACATAGGAGATATAGCAAAAAACAAAACAAGGCAAAACATAATTTCCTTCCTTTCTTCTTTTTTCCTTCCTTTTTGAGAGAGAGAGGTATCTAGCATCCTGTAGTTCTCAATGTTTCTCTTTCAGATTCTGCCCTAATCATAGTCTTTTCACCTATGTGGTTCCCATCTATGTTTGTCCCAAGGACAAAAGTGGAGGTGTAACAGCCATAGGACCTTGTGTGGTGGTAGCCCTACTGAGCAAAAGAAGTACATTTTACTCAGTTCCAGAATCTTGCTCCTCTAAAATTCTTTAGATGTTCTCAGATGGTTATTTTAAACCTTTTCAGAACTAAGATTATACTCTAGATGAAGTTGAAGAAAAGGTAAGATTGCAAACAGCTTCCTATCTGCTTACCCTTTGAGGAGGGCCTAGGCCAGTCTGCCTCTAAGCTATTATTCAATTGATTAGTTTCAAAACCCTGGATTTTCTACAAGGGCATACCTATTTTATTTAATGCAAATTTAATCTGATATACTCAATTGGGACCTTGCTTTGAAAACCTGCAAATCATAAGCTGAAAATTGCCAGTCTCCTGATCCTTTAAAAAGACAAGGAACATCACCCATCCCTGCAGCTCTAAAAGAAACTTCTTCAAGTATGGCTTCCATGAATAGCCCCTGGCAAAGGGAAGCCAGGATCAAAGAAAATAATCCCTCAAATTCATGACAAGAGTGTATTTTCTGCTTCCTGTGACTACACTCCTTCTACTCTTCAATTCATTCAACAAACCAACAAATAGACAAATTAAAATCATAACAACTATGAAAAGTCCAAATTTATATCCAAAATTTGCTTCTGAGAAAATCAGCACAGCCATGCATTATGGTACAGTTCTGCTCTTATTTCATCCAGGAGAATAGCCTTCAATATGAACTCTAGAAAACATCCATAATAAAAAATGTCATGTGGAAAATCAAGTTTCACAAAATAAGTCTCAAACTACATATAAGACAGTCCCAAGGGGCTTAGCTACAGGTTTCCAGACATAAACACAGAATGCAGACTTCTTCTGAACTCCTCTATCCAGAAAAAACAAAAACAAAAACAAAAACAAACAAAAACAAAAACAAAAACAAAAACAAACAAAACAATGATTGTCCCCTTGCCCCATCTTTCTCCTCAGTCTGTTAAAATGCTCTTCTTTAATGTCCGGCTCAAATGCTACTTCCTTCATGAAGGTTTTCTTCCTTTTCACTTCAGTCAAGTTGAAAAGGAGATCTTGTTTTACCATATATTTTATAAAACACTTTGTTAGTATATTTCTTAAGCATTTTCTTATTATTTTGTAATATGATGTTTATATATTATTTTAAATAATTGTAATGTATTAATATTTAATAAATTAAAATATTTATAACTTATATTTTATTTATAATGTAATCACATATTTTATATGATAGTTTTATAATTCAATATATTATAACCCATAATATAAAATAATATTAATATGTGAATGTAAGTATACACATATTTGAGTGTGTTTGTATATGCATTCCTGGGGCAAGACAAACTATTCAAAGCCCCTGAGGTGAGAGTTGGGGACACAAATTTTGAGAAACAGCCAGAATGTTTGGCCATAATATATATTATGTGAAGGGAAATTGTGATAAAATAAAAAAAAAGATGTGACATTAAATATATTACCTTAATTTAATATACTTATTAAGTATCTACCTAGTATGATCATTTCTGTGATATAATCGATGAAGCCATGAAGATCTAGATTAAAATGCAGCTTCTCTTATATTCTGTTTGATCCTGGGTAAGTAATTCAGTAGTCTAGTCCAGACTAATTAATCTCAAAGTGTGGACCAAGAATACTTCAGGGATTCCAAGGTCATTTCAAGGGACCTATTAGGTAAAAACTAATTTATTTATTTATTTTGTTGAGGCAGTTGGGGTTAAGTGACTTGCACAGAGTCACACAGCTAGGAAGTGTTGTGTCTGAGACCAGATTTGAACTCATATCCTCCTGACTTCAGGGCTGATGCTCTATCCATTGTGCCACCTAGCTATTATTTTCTTAATACACAAAGACATTTAAATTTTCCATGTGGAAAATTTCAAGTGATAAAACCCATTTAAACAAAAACTCTTTGAGATCCTCAAGAGTTTTTAAGAGTGTGAAGGGGTCCTAGGATCAAAGTGTTGGAGCACTGCTCCTGCAGACAGCTTTATAAGACTATGTGTTGCAAAGAAAGGCTGACCTACTTCAATGGAGATTTTCCTTACCCAGGGGCTCCTTATGTCAATAAAAACCACAGATCCATCCCTTATCCCTATTGGTAAAGATCACTGTTCTATGTACTATGAATATATACAAAGTTTGGAGAAGATATGATCTTTCACTAGGAGAGTAAATGGTGAAATATATACATATATGCATGTATGCATACATAGATACATATGTTTCTGTCTGTAGCACACACACACACACACACACACACACAAATATATATGAAAGGAAGTTGTGAGTCAAAATTTTAAGTAACCTGACATTAAAATATATTATCTTAATCTCACAAATAATTAGTAAGTATCTATATACCAACTTCAAATTTGCTTTGGAATAAGAACACCTCAGAATTCCTACTGTAGTTTTCTATAAAAAATTCCTAAGCATATATATAGCACATATCTATGTCAATTCTGGAATCAATTTGATGGAGGTTCATATGATTTCTGATTCTATGAGTTCATGTGTACATAAGTAAGCTATTTGAATATATAGAAGATAAACTGGGTTACAACAAAATAAATAGCCCAGCTCATACTAAATACTTAATATATATTTGCTATTGTATTGCATATTTTACATTGCTTTTGTATACCTTCTTATTTTTTCCAAGTATATTTTTAGTAAACCACTTCTTGAATTTTTTACAATGACTATGAATACTAACTTCACACCTAAAGACATAGATCTTGACTTTTCTTTCAAGAAAAACTCAATTGTCTCAACAATGATTAATTTATGTAATAAGCACCTTGAAAAGTCAGGTAT
This sequence comes from Sminthopsis crassicaudata, assembly GCF_048593235.1. Taxonomy (NCBI): domain Eukaryota; kingdom Metazoa; phylum Chordata; class Mammalia; order Dasyuromorphia; family Dasyuridae; genus Sminthopsis; species Sminthopsis crassicaudata. The sequence goes on from NC_133617.1 coordinate 193,732,412, forward strand.
CTCCAAGGCACTTATGTGATCGATAGTGAGTGTATAATCTGAAAAACGAAATGACATTCTGATCAAAGAGGAAGAATTTTGACGGGAGAATTCCCTTTATGTGGAAGGATTTATGAAATACAGTAGGGTAATGCCAGCTTTTCTCCTCACATATATGTCACTCTCATGGCCAAAAAATTATTCTTATTTTTTAAGTTACTTTCCTCTAATGCTCAGACTCTCAGAATGGAATTTTATCAATAATTCACGTAATACATACAACTTTTGTTGTTGCTATTTATTATGATGTAAAGATAGTCATTAGAACAGTATCCTTTATGACTTAGAACATTTGGAAAACTTGATCACTGAATTTTCTTTTTATTATTGTTTTGTTTATCTATATATCTGCCCATCCATCGATCTATCCATTCATCTATCTATCTATCTATCTATCTATCTCTCTATCCATCTATCTATCTATCTGTCTGTCTTGTGTGTCTCTTTATTTGGCCTTATGTTTCATGTTTAGAAATAAATGTTATTCTCTATATATTGTTTTATGTTAATACTCAATGTATATTCAATAATATTAGCTTCTGTCCATCATACACACTCACATATATCCATGTACTAATATATTATTCTCTCTGTCTCTCTCTCTGTGTCTCTCGCTGCATTTTTCTCTGTCTCCATGTCTCTCTCAATCTGTTTCTATCTCTATGTATTTGTATATGTACACATAAAGACATAAGTATTGTATATATAGGGATGTGTATGTGCACACACATATATCCATGTATGAAATGCCATGTTTGAGTAGACTTTTCAATGCTGCATTTTGTTCTATGTCCATCAAGTCCTGGATCTAAAGCAGATTTAGAATCTGGAGCAGATTTAGAACTGAATAAATCTGAGAAACCATTGAATTCAGTCTTTTCATTTTACAGAAAAGTTAAGTGGCTGGTTTAAGATCAAACTTCTGGAAAATGTGTGAAGCAGGATTAAAATTCTCCAGTTCTCAAATCCAGAGCTTTATCCACAATGGCATCTAAAAAATAAATTCTATATAGTAAATTCAGCAAATTAGTAGCATAGTTATGCCTAATATTTCACAGAAGTAATATAAGTAGATGAACAAAATACTAAGCAAATAGTGAAAAGACTAATGATAATGAAAATAGAAGAATGTCTGAAGTCCAACTTAGCAAGAGCTCTGGGAATCAACAGTGCAGGCTCACTAAATCATGAGCAGATGCTAAAATACTTGATACCTAGATGCTGAAAGTGGCACAGATGGTCAAACAAGAAAGATAATCTTCTGAAACTGGACATAAATTATGTTTGGGGACATTCAAAAACACAGCCGCTTCAAATGGAAGTCAAAGTATGAAGGGCATTACATGATTAAAACATTTTTAAACTGTAGCATTACCTGAAAAATATGCCAGCAGCCAAATAGATTCAAGTTATCAGTGTATGCCAAAAGGTAATTTTATTTTTTAATTAAGTGGTAATTTTAAACCCATAAATTAATACACATGCATATATATGTATGTGCACAAATATGTGTGTTTGTATGTGTATATATGACATTGAGTAGCATGAAATTTCAGCCTTGAAGTATGTGTTTGTGTGTGTATATGTGTATAAACACACATGTATATATTAATGTATTATATATTTTATTGCACTATCTACATTAACACATTTGTTTTTCACTCATCTATCATCTATCCATCTGTCCATCATCCATCTGCCCATTCATTCACTTATTTATTAATTTTAAAACATTTATTCATTCATTTGTTTGTTTTTAATCCTTGTAGCTCAATGTTTGATCATGACTTGCAGGAGACTCTGGACTGTCCAAGACTCTGCTAAAAATGCAAAATCCTAACAGATTCTAATATGTTGGAAAAACTTTAAGCATAAGTATTGCAGACTCCATTTCTCTATTGAATTTTTTTCCATTTCCCTAATTTTTTTTTTTGAGAATTATTTTCTTTTTCCAATTCAGAAATCCTATTTTCTTGGGACTTTTTTATCTTCTCTAATTCAGAAATCCTATTTTCCTGTGATTTTTTTTACCTTTTCTAATTCACTAATTTTGTTTCCCTGCATCTCCTGTGAATTCTTTATTTTTTCCAACTCCAATTTCAGGATGTTGTTATTCTCTATCATAGTTTCTCTTTCCTTTCCCCATTTTTCTTCAAACTCTCTTAACTTTTTAATAGTCTCTTCATGGAGAGAGTTATGTGATGGGGGGCAGGAATCGTTTCCCTTTAGGTTGTTATCTGCTGTCTCTCTGCTGTTAACTTCCTCGGGGTTGGATACCCGCTCTTTCTCTGTGCAGAAGGAATCTATGGTTTTTTTGGGCTTCTTGCTCATACTTAAAAAATCTTTTGGGGTCTGTCCCTGGGTTAGAAAATTATTTATTTATTTCTTTACCAGCTTCCTCCCAGACTGGATGGATGCAGCGGCCCCTGCGCCTGAGCTAAGAGAGAGCTCTGGGAGAGAGTTCCCCACCCCCTCCCTGGAAGTGCCTCAGAGGTGACTAGCACTGCTGTGCCCCAAGGGCGCTGTGTTTTAGCGGCTTCCCTGAGGTTGAGACTGAACAGTAAAGGCGACTCAAAGCCTAGCCTATACGTCCCGGTGGGGCGTGGATGTCTGCAGCAGGTGAAGTGAAAAGCCCCTGCGCTCAAACTGGAAGTGTCTGCCAGAAACCGCGGTCCCTAGTTCAAAGGTTCTGCTTCTCTGGGACTTCCGTTCCACAGCCTCCAGCCGAGCCAGGCACTATGAGTTACTGCCCCGCCCACTCTTCAATCTCTTAACTACCCCGAGGCGAAAGCCTGGATTGCCTATGTCGGCCACACCCCCAGTGCCGAGATCTGCTGAGTCACCCCCGGGATCCGGGAAGATCCAATCTGGTTTTAAATTTTAAAGTGGCTTAGATTTCTCTTCTGAACTGCTGTTTTATAAGCATAGAAGAGCTAACAGCCTGTGCCATATTCTTCTATCTCAATGGATTCTCTGATCCCAGAGCCCTCCCCAGTGCGACCGGCGCAGTGTGCCCCTACCCCACCATCTGCGCTGGCCTCTCTTCTTCCTCCCCTGGGAGCTGACTTTTCCTGCTGAAACTCCAGATTCTCTTCAGCTGGTAAGTCGTGCTTCCAGTCCTTGTGGATTCTATCAGTCCAACGCTATTTCTGAGGCTTATTAAATCTAGTTGGTTGTGAGGGAAGAAAGGAGCTTACACAGTGGCGTGTATCTTCTCCGCCATCTTGGCTCCGCCCCCAGACTCCATTTCTCTTAGATAGCTAGCTTAACCAGGAGAGGCTCATCACCATAAAGCTGATGATCAGATGTACTCACTTAGACCATTTAAGGAAAAGAAAATGCCAATGAAATATAATGATGTATCTTTTAAAATATTGATGTTTATTGTGTATACCAAACCATATCTAAGATTCCCATAGACTGGGAACTTGGGGTTAATTGACTTATCCAGAATGATATAGCTTAATATCAGAGGGTAATACTCCAAGAAAGAATGTGTCTCTATTTATATATAAACAAAATAATATTTGTCCTATTTTCCATAAAGAATTAAAGACAATATAAAATTTTTTTGAAGCAACTAGAAAACCTACGTACATAGATGTAGACTTTTAACATATCTAGTGCAAATTGTCGATATCTTTTGAAAATAAAAAGAAGCAAAAAGACATTTGGGAATCAACATCTACAAAAAAGTTCTCACAACAGGCAAAAACATCTAGAACTACATCCTCCTTTCTCCCTTTTCATTTGCTTTTCTGGCCCTACTTCATCCCATTTTTTTGTATGCTTTGAACTCCAATACTTTATAACTTGGTTTGGGTTTCTATTATATTAATTTAGCAAATGATGCTGTGTCCCTGAAATTGACTTTTGACTTAATTCAGAACTCCTTTGCTATGAAGTGGTTTTGGATTTGAGACATCTAGCTAACTATTTCCTAGATCCTTACATAATGCTTCCCATTCCTAATAACTGATTCCTGATAACTATCACTGTTTCCTAATTACAATATGGTATTAGTAAAAGCACTTTAATGTTTGTTAAACATTTTACTAATGTCACACTAGATTCTCCCAACAAAATTGTGAAAAAATTACTGCTATAATTCTGCCTTTATAGATGAGGAAACTGAAGCTGAATCATTTGGCCAGGATCATATAACTAGCAAGAGTCTTAAGTTAAGATGCCATCTTAGGATTTCCTATTCTAAAGTGATGTACTCTATGCATCATACCACCTACTTGCTACTTCAAAGAATGATCATATAATCTGCCCTGTGTTTTACCATGATTTTTATTTACAGTGTTATAGCACTTCATCAAATAGGACTTGAGAACTTTTATCTAAGAGATAGAGTCTAGAACAAGTAATACCAAATACATGGCACCCAAATTCCTATGGTTTTTATAATGTATATGCATGTCTATATACATGCTATGTATTTACTTATTTTAATATTTTTTTCAATTCCCTCTTTCCTATCACCCTCCACTATCTATTGAGAATACAAGAAATATGTCAATTATATACATGAAGTCATGTAAACATCTTTACATATTTCTCCTATATTAAAAAAAAGCAAGAAACATAAAGTAAAGGGGAAAAAAAAAACATGTTTCGATCTATTCTTAGAGTTCATCAATTTTTTTTGTTTTTTGTTTTTTCTAGATAGATAGCATTTTTCCTTATGGATTCTTTAGAATTATTTTGGATCATTGTTTGCACAGAGCAATTTTCACAGACAATATCTTAACAATATTCCTGTTATGATATATGATTCTCTCTTGGTTTGGCCCACTTTATTTTGCATGAATTAATATAGACCTTCCAATTTTTTTCTGAAACTATCATGCTTATCATTTCTTGTAGCAAAAAAATGTATTCTTTTACAATCAAATACTACAAGTTGTGTAGCTATTCCCCAATTGATAAACATCCTCTCATCTTTTAATGCTTTGCCCCACAAAATGAGCTGTTGTAAATATTTTTGTATATATAGGTACTTTTCCATTTTCTTTTTTTTTTTTGGGGGGTGGGGAGGATATAGATCTAGTCATGATATTGCTGGATTAAAGGATATGCAGTTTTATAGCCCTTTGAACATAGTTCAAAATTGCTCTTCAAAATTTTTGGACTAGTTCACAAGTCCACCAGCAATACCTTGGTATTCCTATTTTTCCCCAACATATATTATTCCTCTTCCCTCATATGAGTTAATCTGATAGGTGTGAAGTGATCTCTCATAGTATTTTTAAGTTTGCATTTCTCTAAAGAATAGTGATTTAGAGCATTTTTTTCATGTGACTATTGATAACTTTAATTTCCTCTTCAGAAAAGCACTCTGAACGCATCAACCAATTTAATGACACATTTTTTATTTAGAAATTTGACTTAGTTCCTAATACATTTGAAAAAAGTATTCCTTTATCATAGAAACGTGTTATATTCCTTATATCCAACAACAGTTTTTGCTTTTCTTCTAATTTTGACCACCTTTTGTTTATTTATTTATTTTTTTTTGCAAAATCTTTTTAATGTCATGTAATCAAAACTATCCATTTTATCTCTAAAATCCTCTCCCTCTCTTGTTTTGTTGCAAATTTTTTCCTTTATCCAAAGATCTGAGAGGTGCATTTTCCCATGCATCCCTAATTTATTTATGATATCTTCCTTTAGATAAATTACTTATTTTGACCTTATTTTGGTGTGTGTATGTGTTTGTATTTATGTATATGACTAGCTTCTTCCTAACTGCATTACAGTTTTCCCAGCAAATTTTGTTAGTAAATTCTTGCCTCAAATCCTTAAATCTTTTGGTTTCTCAAACACTAGATTGTTATTTAAACAATTCAGCCATGCCTAACTCTTCATAATCCCATTTGGGATTTTCCCAGCAAAGATACTATGATTTTCCTTTGCCTTCCCATCTCTTTTTTATAGATAAGGAAACCAAGGAAAATCAGATCAAGTGACTTGCCTGGGATCACACAGTAAGTGTCTGAGACAAGATTTGAATTCGGGAAGATTCATGTGTCACACTCTTATCTTGCATTTATCCACATACCACTACCTAAGTGCCTTTAAAATACTAGATTACTACAGTCATTTACTACTATATATTGTACCTAATCTATTCCACTGGTTCACCACTTGTTTCTTAGATAATGGAGATTGATTTGATCATTCCTGCTTTATAAAATAGTTTGAAATCTGATAAAACTAAGATGCCTTCCTTTACTTTATTTTCCATTGGTCTTCTTGATATTTTTGACTTTTTGTTCTCCCAAATGATTTTTCTTTTTTAATTCTTCTATTTGTATAGAACAATTCTTTGATAGTTTGATTGGTAAGGCACTGAAAACAATTGTCATAGGTAGAAGTAGCATGGTTTTTGTATTGGCTCCACCTACCTATAAGTAATTAATATTTCTCCAGATTTAAATCTGTATTTTTATTTTAAAAAGTGTCTTATAAATGTGTTCATATAGTTTCCCATTTTGTCTTGAAAGACAAATTCAAGTATTTTATATCATAAATGGTTATTTTAAAGGCAGTTTCTCTATATCTCTTCCTGCTTGGTTTTTTTTTTTTTTTTGGTTGTTTATAGAAATGCCAATTTCTATTGTGTGTTTATTTTATATCCTGCAATGATGCTCATTGTTAATTATTTTAACTGTTGTTTTTTTTTTAAAGTTGATTCTCTAGGGTTCTCTGAGTATACCATCACATCATTTGCAAATAGTGATAGCTTTGTTTCCTCACTGACTATTTTTATTCATTCTATTTCTTTTTCTTCTCCTATTACTATAGCTAGCATTTCTAATATAATATTGGATAATAATGGTGATAATGAGTTTCTTTCTTGCTTCATCCTTAATCTTATATGGGAACTTTCTAGTTTGTCCCCATTATATACAATGCTAGTTTTTGTTTTAGATGGATAGTTCTAATCATTTTAAGAAAGATTTCATTTATTTCTATGTTTTCCAGTATTTTTAACAGGAAAAGGTGTTTTATTTTGTCAAAACCTTTTTCTGCATCTATTGATATAATTATAAGAATATTGTTAGTTTCATTATTGATATGTTCAATTATGCTGATAGGTTTCCTAATATTGAACCAGGAGCCCTCCATGCCTTAACAGGCAAAATCCTGTTTGGTTATAGTGTATAATCTTGGTGTTTTATAATCTCCTTTCTAATATTTTAATCTAAATTTTTTCATTGATTTTCATTAGGAAATTTGGCTTATAGATTTCTTCCTCTTTTCTTTCTTTTCTTTCTTTTTTTTTTTTTTTTTGCTCTTCATGATTTAGGTATCAAAGCTATATTTATGTCATAAAAGTAATTTGTTAGGATTCCTTTTCATAATTTTTACATAGTTTATGTAGTTTTAGGTTTGAATGTTCAGTAAATGATTGGTAGAATTCACTTATAAATTCATCTGCTCCTGGTCATCTTTTTTTCTCCTACAGAATGATGATGGCTTGTTGCCTTTTTTTCTAAAACAGAATATTTATGCATTCTATAATCTTTTCTGTTAATCTTGGCAATTTATATTTTTGTAAATATTTATTTCCTTCACTTAGATTACCAGTTTTACTAATGCATAATTAAGTAAAAAAATAAAAGAAACCTTCCTATTATATGCTTTAATTTCATCCATTTCACCATTTAAATTTTTGAAAGTAGTGATTTATTTGATTCTTCTTCTTTTTTTTATAAATCAAATTAACCAATAGTTTATCTATATCTTTTTGTTGTTGTTGTTGTTATTGTTGTTATAAAACAAGATTTCAGTTTTATTGATTAACTTAATTTTTTTGTCTTTACTTTTAATTTTACTTATCTTTCTCTTGGTTTT